>NW_010395781.1:7411-42712 GCF_000710305.1 Buceros rhinoceros silvestris | reverse complement strand
ACAAGTGGACATGAACTAAAATTGTTATAAAGGTGAATTTTTAATTTAGCACGGCAAGATTTAAATGAATTAATATTTAAAAGTACAATGGCAGCAAGAGCAGGTAAATTCACAGACTTTGTCCAGTTACTAATATTAATTATGCACACACCGTTAAAATAGATGTCAGCACTAAATATGACAAAAAGTCAAAAGAACATATTACTGCATCTTTGTCCATTATAAAATCTATTATCTTATCCCAAAGGTCTAGAAATATCATTTTATTTTAAATAAAAGTAAATTTCTTCCATCTGGTATATACAGTTTTGAAGACTATGTTTATTTAATGACAACCTGGAAATAGCCTAGTGATTTTATTATATCTCTAATGCACATTAATGAAAGGTCTCAGAACCACTACAATTATTACAATTACATTTTAAACATATGCTTTTAAATCTACAAAAAGGCAATTTTATTTTTTCTTTATTATTTTAACAATAACCTTAAAAATGAGTGCAGACAATTATTAATATTAGAAATATTTTTGTTTTACATTAAACCTGTAAATCCTTAACTGAATATTAAGCCTAAAATATTAACCACTTACATGTAAGTACTAATTTTAATTCTCTTTAGTGCCTAACTCTAAACATGATTCTTCAAGTACGTATTAAATATTTTATGTTATTATATAGAGTTCAAACTTTTCACTGAACATTCCTCCTGCCTCAGGATATGGATTTTTTTCCTCTAATTGAAGCAGTAGAGTTGTTATATAAAATTTCTAAGAAATATTTCTGTCTTGACGTCTTAAGGTTATCATAACAGACTTTTTTTTCAACAACATCTTTCTTCCTCTGATTGTTCTTTATTTAAATAAAAGAACATTTTTCTTGTATTTATGTTTAAATTGAGGAAGTCATTGCTGGAGACTGAGAAAAGGATGCAGAAAATGTCTAGAAATATTCAAGGAAGAATGATCCAACAAGGGCTGTTGAATACAAATGCACAGAGGTAAAATCTAGCTCAACGAGTCCTGATCCATGGATTAGTGAATTGAGAAGAGGATTCTGGAGGATCTTGAAGAAAGGATCACACTATATTTGCTACGGTTTTGTATATTTTCTCTACTCATCTCATGCTGTAAGAGACAGAACACTGGGATAGGTTAACTTTGTGCTGAGCTTCTAGTGTTGAGATAATATACACCAATTACAAAGATGGTAAAGGTGTTCAAGATATTTACAATAACCTAGACATAAATAATTGTCTGTACACACCCTGGGAGAGGATTGAAGGAAGGCTTCAAAGATGGTCAGAAGCTAGATCTCCCTCCCTGAATTAAGAGGTAAAGGGAACTGGACTTGCTTAGCTTAGTGAAAAAAAATCTAAGGGGAGATCTAAATGCAGCCTACTGACACTTGGAGGGGAGTTACAGAGATTGTAGAGCTAAATACTTACAAGCCAAAACAGGTAGTATAAAAATGGACAAGATCCATATAATGTATCCAGAGATTCTGAGTACGATATAAGATTTAGCGTTGACTTAAATCAGGAGGTTGGAGTAGATGACCTCTTTTCCAATGACATTGATACTTTTCCTGTATTTGAAAATGAAGATGCTGTAGGCTTAAAAGTAGTTTTATAAGCATTCTGTGATCTCAGTTTATTTTAAATACAAACAGATAAAACTAATCAGAATAGAATTCCATTTCTCTCTCCCTTGTAAGTAATGATTCGTTATTAGCAAGGGGGGCTATTTATTTATACATTTATTTAAACTCACATAAATTTCTGCAATCTTACACACAACTCTTGAGTACTTTCCTTTGGCAATACTAAGTTTCATACTTTATAAAAATACTTGCAACTTTTTGAGGAACAGTATGGTTAGCAAAGAGCGACTAAGAGCAAAACACCTGCCAAGTCCAAAAGTTCAATGAGCATAATCTCTCGTTTTGACACAATAATAGCACAAGTAACTGTAACTGATATCCAGGGAAGACTGAAAACACAGGTCATCATACAGAGGTGCATTTCTGGCCAATCATCCAGTTTTCATCAATCTGCTGTTTAGAATTAAAAGAAATCAAACAGAAAAATGTTTTTGTTTATACTCTAAATAAGAACCAACACACCAACATGAAAAACTCAAATTTTGGTGCTGCAGTTCCTGTTCTGGAGAACAATGCAATTTACCCTGAAAATAGATAGTCCATGTCTTATTCTCAGATACACGTCCAGAATAGAAGGTCTGAGCTTTATTTAAATGTACAGAAATATTTTCTATTAAGCCAAGTTATCCCTTCACCACTAAACTGAGGGAGAAACTTTTTATTTAATTAAAATAGTATTTTACTGGTTTTGATGAATAATTGTGTGACTTCCAGAACTCATTTTGGATATTCCCATATATATATATCCTACACGTATCCAACATATTTCCCAGAATAAATCTATACATAATAGTAGTATTTTATGCACTTTTAAAAATGGAACGTCATGTTCCTCAACACTGAGTTGAGGGTGAATTTTCCCATATTACAAGGGGACTTTTTTGTAAGAAGTCATTCTACTGTCTACAATAAGTTTCAAAATTGTAACTTCAGACACCAAATTATGGTCCATGTCAAAGGGCAAAATTTGACCCTTGCTAGGAAACTTTCAAACAGTTCATTAATGATTTGCAGTTAATTCTAATCAGAAAGAAAATGGAAAGAAATATTTGGTCTGTAAATCAAAGCATAAAGATGCGTTAAGCTTTGTTTTACAAAGGAAGAAAATATATGTGAAAGAGCGTTTGGTTTTTTTTAATGGTATTTTCCTTTTCTGTGTTTTTTTATTAATAGTAATCTTATCTCTATCTTCTGTGGTACCTTTTCCTTATAAATTATTGTTTTGCTTTGTTTGTTTTAATAAATTTAATTGCTTTTGTTAGTGCTTAGGATTACCAAAAATCTATCTTTATGCAACCCAGGATGAGCAGACTTAATACCATGATGATATAATTCTTTATTAAACTGTCAGAGGAATATCCTCTAGTAAAAGCTACGAAATATACAGGGGGAAAAAAATAATCACTGGGGCAATGTTTCCTGTTAGTATATTGCTGCTTGGAATTCTGTAATAAAAATTTTGATGGGAAAAGGTGAACTGCAGTACTTCATTTTTATAAATCTTCTAATTAAAAGATGTTTCAAAATTAAATTAAAACCAACAAAAAAAATTTCAAAATAAAACACATCGTTGTAGACTGAAAATGATGCTTTTTGCAATACATTTGAAGTTATTTACAGCAAAATTAAAAAAAAAATTTCTAGATTAAATATTTTTATTGTCCCAAATTTTATTAGATATAACCTTTCATGAAAAAAAAAAAAGTGTTTCTTGGAACTGGAATTTGTTTTTTGAATTTCTTATGTCCTGCTTGGTATGAAAAGCTTTTCCATGTAATTCCAGTTAAAGATACTTTACATTGCTAAATCACTTCTAAAGGTAGATATGACCCCCCCATAAATCAACACTTCCTTAGAATATGCTAAGTAGCACTTTAGAACTCCTTAAAATTTAAAAATACCACCTACTGCACTGTAATTTCTTGCTTTTCTAAAAGGATTAAAAAAAATCTACTAATCTATTAACAGCACTCTTTCATTGATTAGTCTGATATCTATTGAACATGTCAAACAAGAAAAAATCATATGAAACTTCTGTTAAAATTATTCCTCTTCAGGAAAACAGTAACAACATTTTACAAAAGGTCTGTCCCAGAAAACAGGAAAGCAGGCTGTCCCTGCCCAGTCTTAAGAATGATGTATATATATAAACTCACCTTATTTTTCATCCACAAGCTTAATTCTAGGAGAATCTCTCAATTTGTATTTGCTCTGTGAAGAATCACTTCTGAAACTGAATAGAAGTTCTCTGCATATGGATAAGAAAGTTCTGGAAATGTCTTGGGATGCAGGGAGAAAAATTGCTGAATGGAGATTCAACTTCTGTCTTTCAAAGTCAAAATTTTGGGATCAAATTTCATAAAACCTGTGACTCTGTTGTAGAATCCAAATCTCCTAGTGAACCTACTTGTGGTGTCCCTACAAACAAGCCTGAAAGGGCATAGTACAATTAATCTTCATCAGCTAGCCTTGAGGCACACATTTAGCTCACAAAATCACTCCCTGATGTGTGACTTTGTTCTAGTATTCCAATATTTTCGTGTATTTACTTACACATGATCAGAAGTTTTCTTTTATATAAATCCATAACCAGCTGAATTATTTTCCTTAGTGTATGACAACTTGACCAGATGAAAGACATGTCACCTGAAATATCACCAATTATGAAAGTTACAGGGGAAAAAAAAGCTAATTTTTTGATGAGTACTACTTAATGCTTGTTAAATTAACAGGCAGAAATAGAAAAAAATTTAAAGCTATTTAAAAGGACAGAAAAACTACTACACTTTGAAGAGTCATTAACTGTTCTTGCTGTTTTGTCTAAACAAATAACTCGGAAAATGTAACAGACAAGGTATTAGTACCACATTTTAGTGAGGTTGTTGAGCTTCACAGTGCATTTATGTTCCAGTTTTTTCTTTGAAACCTGACTGTATGTATAAAGAGACACTGTGAAAGCTATCTGTGCTATGTATTTCAGACAGCCAGACACTTAGGACACAATGAATTCAGAAAACATTTTTCCCCTCCACTGGCTGCAGAAGGAAGCTAGATAACTTGCTTAAAATACTTACCAATTATTTTTAGATAGCTGGCATTGGGTGAAATGACTCCTATGCCCTATACTGCTGCTGCTCTCTTTTCAGAATAACATGGGATACAAAAATCAGGGGAGAAGTAAATATATCTTCTTTATCTTAGTTATAATGCCCCAGCTGATAATGTAATGTTAACATCAAATGCCACCAGTCCAGAACAGTATCAAGGTATGGCTTCCTTAAGAGGTTTTGTCTCTGTAACTCAGTCAGACATGACTTTCTATGCAGGAGAGATTAGCAATGTGAAAGCTCTCCATTTGTTTTTTAGGACTTTCTCCATTAGCCATATTGATTTAAGATTTCTTCTGAAGAATCAATGCCTTGAATAACAGCCAGCCAGACTTCAAGCACCATTTTCTTCAACTGATACACTGTGGTATGCAGTGTGCATTCACTAAATTAGTTTCAGTCTCTACTTCTCACACCATTTTCTACCCACCACACAGTAAACTTTTCTATTACACATACTCCATTTAGCCAGCTGAATGCCTGTTGATAATATTAGACTATTTAGGAGGTTCCCCCATGACCGCTAAATTGACCACTGTGTGTTGTAGGCATGAAGCCCCCAAAAGTAATACTTAAAAAAGGAAATGCAAGTGTTGCAATGTTAGTTACGCCAATAAAATACCACCTACATGCTCCATTTAATTGAAACAAGATTGTGCTCTGTTATGAACCTTTGCATTAGGTGTAGGTGTCAAGGTTTTGGCAGTGGGGGTATGCAGGTGTGGCCTCGGCAGGAAAAGGCCAGGGGCTGCCCAGTGCTGGAGTCTGCAGATGGTTCCACTCAGCTCCAATGGACTCACTGCAGCACACAGCTGAGCCCACCAGCCAAGGTGGTGGCACCTCAGGGAAAACATACTTGACAAAAGGAAAAGGCCAATATGCATCAGTTGTGAGAGAGAAAAGTGAGAAAGAATGCGAGACAAACAACCCTATGAACACCAAGATCAGTGAAGAAGAATGGGGAGGAGGTGCTCCAGGTTCCAGAGCAGAAACTCCCCTGCAGCCTGGGAGAAAGACCATGGAGAAGTCCTTAATGAAGTGGGTTGTCCTCCCGCAGACAGTGGAAGAACATGGTGGAGCAGATATCCACGCTGCAGCCTATGGAAGACCCCATACTAGAGCAGGTGGCTGTGCCCTGAAGGAAGTTACAGCACATGGAGAGCCCATGCTGGAGCAGGTTTTCTGAGGCTGTAGGGGGAGCCATGCTGGAACATTGTGTTTGTGATGGATTGTGCCTTGTGGAAAGGACCCATGCTGGAATAGGTCTTGAAAGAACTGCATCCCATAGGAAGGGGAAACTGTGAGGAGGAAGGAGCATCACAGAAGAAATACGAGCTGATTGCAACCTCCATTTCCCATCCCCTTGTGCCACTTTGTGGGGAGAAGCAGTAAGGAATTGAGAATTGTCGCAGTTTCAAACTACAAGGCTGTTGTCTCAAAAGGTTTTGCGACTTAATGTAGTTTTGAGGGAAATGTAAACCTACTGAAACTACTTAAAAGAGAGCTTAGTGTCTTGTTAAGGCTTTGTTTAGGCAAAGAATGTGGCACACAGGTTTTAATTTAAAGGGGGTGAAAACAGAAGTGATTTAATGGTAAACACAATTAAAACCATAAAACAATCATTGTAAGTTAACCAGGACCAGTCGGAAGGGAGAGGGAGGGAGAAAGTTTAATAAATACATAAATAGATAGATACACACATATACACACATTCCTTCTCCCCGCAGAACCAACATCCCTGCTTAAACAAAGGATGTGCCATGTAGCACCCTCTCCAGGGACGGGGGACAGGGGGTGGGTTCGCGTGGAGGGAGAATCACCAAAGAAGTTTTCAGCCTCCAGGGTCCAGTCCAGTATGAACTGTCCAAAGCAACATTTGCAGGAAAAAGTCTTTCCTCTCACCACTTGCAAAAGACTTGTATCTTCTCCCTGGGTCTTCATCTGTCCCTCCATTGGACAACAGTGGCCATGTCGGGTCCTGGCAGGGCTTTCCTCACCGGCTTTGCAGGCAGCAATCTGTCTCACATCCCACAGCAGTGGTGGATCTCTCGATGTGGGGGCGCGGTAGCCTCGCACATCCCTTTCTACCCCCTCAAGACAAACAGGAAAGTACTTGGGAAAGAAAGTCTTTTACTGCTACGTGGAGGCAAGAGAGGTTTTGTTCTCTCTGCGTTAGAAGTCTCTCTCTCAGGTCCTGTTCTGAAAACTCGAATGTGCACGCCAGGACATGTTGGAAAACTCCATTTTTTATACGCTTATTTGCTGAGGTGTGACTGAAATATCTCGACTCCCAATAACAGAAATGAGAGAGCTGGCGTTTCTCTTTCTAAAAATCGCAAGAATTCTTCCCCACGCTTTGTGGGGAAGGAGAAAGGGAAGGACAAACTGCTCACCACCCGCCGGCAACATATTAACCCATTACAGGACTGAAGAACTGAAAGTGAGCAAAGAAGGACAGATGAGGGGCACAAGTGGTTTTGAGTTTTGACTGTTTCTTACCATCCTACTTAATTTTTAATTAATTTTCCCCAAGTTGAGTCCGTTTTGCCTGTGATACTAATTAATAAGTAAAAAACCTTTTTTTATCTTGACACTTGAACTTTTCTATCTTATTTTTCTCTCCCTGTCGTTTTGAGGAAGGGGGGTGAGAGACCAGCTGGGTGGGGCTCTGTCAGCCAGCCAAGGCCAACCCTCCACAACCTGAAGTATCAAAATATCCTAGAAAATATACCTTCCTGTTAATTATGATCGCCATTGTTGTACAAATACATCAGTGAGCAGCCTATTAAAGCTGAAGATTGTGAGCTTTGAAGTTATTCTTAGAATACTGATGCTGCAGATGTTATATCTTTCTGACATATTAAGCAACATGCAATTCAAGACTTAATTGCAGTGGAGTTGATTTCACATCTTCATATTCAATTAAGTTATTTTTCAGGAATTTGTCTAATACCTATTTGAATCAATCCTAGCTTTTAGCATCCATCACATCCTCTGGTGATGAATTTGAGACCACAAGAGAAGATTTTGTATTTGCCATTTCCCTTTTTCTTTTTTAATTGCAGTTGTTACTTCATAATTTTTTATAATTCTCTCAAGTTCTTACATTGTTTAATATTAATCTTAGATATTTTCCAGACCAAGACTTTTTGAAGTGTGGAAGTAGAAAAGTATTACATTTTCATGTGACTAAGGAACAGAGAAGAAAAAATTGCAGAAAAGAAGATCCAGTGTCATGAAGTATTACAGCGAGAAAATGAAAAGAAATTCTGGTAAGTCTGAGCACAGATTGATTATCTGCTCCAGTGCAGTCATCAGGCACTAGAGATCCAGGTCTGAGCTACCAACTGTATGTTTATTGTGCATGGTGAGTCGGGAACTTCTTTCATCTTACAGTAGTTTTCTTTAGAAGTTTGATAAGTATTTTCCTGAAAGTGTCTGTTTCTCTGCTTAGGCTCTCTAGTTGAAATCAACATTTCTATTTCTCACATTAAATAAAAACAATCTGAGTGGAGACAGTGTGGCTGTGATAGTTTTTCAACATTTAGAGAGCATTTGTTTTAATCTATGCTAGACACTGGGTCCTGAAACCAGATTCCTTTAGCTCCCTTCAAATCCCCAAAAAACAGATATTCAGCCAAATAACACTGAACACATGATGCAAAAAGCAAGCCTTGAGCCTGCTGGCATGGAAAACTTTCCTCAATTTCTTAAAGCGATGGTAGGGTTAAAAACATTCATTGCAATCTCTTCCAGTTGGAACTCTTACTTTCTCGGTGGTGATAAATGACATATTTAGTAATGCCAAGGAGAGTAGTTACTATTCCGCAGGCTTTGAGAAAAAGCCTTAGGAGTGTTAAATATAAACAAATGACAAGTTTAAATCCACAGAAGGTTGTTTGTAACTGTGACTCACTATGTTATATCCAGGAACCGAGAAAAAACCCAGTAATATACAATACATGATGTTGCAGATTTATTTTATATGCAAGACCAAATTCTCTCTTCTGCTCAGTTTCTGTTCATCAAAATACAGTGCGGGTCAGGAAAACAATACATCTGTTAAATTCTTTGCTCAATGTTTCAATGCTGAAGTGGTGTGAAAGTTCTAGCAGTCATCTTTAAAATCACCAGCTGGGATTAAGAGAAGTTTAATGCTCTGCAGCCAGATTTACTTTCCAGAATATCATGCATACGACTGCTCCTCTACAACACCTAAGATTTTCCAACATCAGAGCATCACAGAGGAAGTGAACAAAATAGCAGTTCAACCTCTGTATGTTCCATTAAGTACCAGGGAGAAAGTCATGATCAGTTCCTAGATATTTACTTAGTTCTTACATACACCACATACGTATTTCCACAGTAAATTTCCATGGAAATCTGCTATTTCTGCATTCATAGAAATATGTTTAGTTCAGTTTAAGTTTGAAGATCAGTGGATTATATACACTGGAATTCTTTAGAAGAGCAGTTTGGTTTAAATTTCTATGTAATAAATTTGTGTTGTGAAATATCCAAGTGTTACAATGCTCTTATTTGTATTCACTTCTTGATGGAACAGGATGGAACAGACAGGAAAATGATCAATTCCTTTCAGAGTTGTCACTCCTTTGGTTACCGTAATAATCTGATATACTATTTCAGGCTCGAACAATTAAATCTAAAAGAAAATTATTGTATTTTTCTATAGTTAGACTTCGAGCAACAAAAAACCACACCACCGTGTGCATGTGATTCACTGTGCTGTATAGTAGTTAACAGTGTTTTTCCCCTCTGCAGGTAATATCAGTATACGATATCTTTGATAGATGAGCTAGGTAGAATTTAACTTAGCGATCCATTAAATTAACCATGACAGCCTCAACTGCATTTAGAAGTAATCATTCCTTGGGTGGATAAGTACCCATAGAAATGTATATGATTGAAAGTTAGTGACTAATGCTGAGCTTTGCACTCAGTTATATATGGAGACCTAACATGTTCCGAAAGTCCCCCAAACTAGGAAACAAATAAATTGTCCCTCATCTGAGGCTTTTGGCTCCTGGTCCAATTCCACTGTCCTTTCCACTTCAGAATTATTAACTTAATTTTTAAGACCATTAATGGATTAATTTCACATACTATCTAAACAGGGATTTGATTATGATTTCTGTAAAGAACTCTTACCATGCCAAACTAGAAGCTTGTCAGCTCCCTTCTTCCCTTTTGTGATGTTGCATGTGGCAGTGGCCCGTAGAACCATGTCATTTTAGTCAGAATTCACATGACCTGTGTGTAGGTAGAAAACTGTTGAGATTTAAAGGGATGCCACAATGGACTTTGTGTTGTTATTTCTTAATTAATTTGCTTGTTTAGATGTTTCTTTTAAACCCTAAAAAATTAGTTAAATTCACTTTACAAAATACATACATCCACTTTAGAGCAAATTTCTGAAAAAAACCCAACCCCATCTTTTCCCAGAAATAAGTCATGCCAATTAAAACTATCTTTCCCTGACGTATGTAAGCTGTTGTAAAAATAATAAGAGGTTACATTCCTTAAAGTAATGCAAAGATTACCAGCTCAGTTCTGTGTTGGGACATGCTACAGAATAAAAAAGATAACTTATGTAAAAACTTAGTTCTTCATAAATCCTGGAGGGATGTGATATTCACTGGAGGGAAGACCTTGAGAGAAAGACTAAACAGAAAGTAACAGCTTGAAAAGTGGATTACCCAGGACACACTCAAATTATAAACATAACTATAGCAGGTAGGTGATTTGTTGTGACAATTTATTATCTTAAACTTTTTGTAAATATGTTTAGAAACAATGCAATGGATACGTAGTAACACATTTTAAAATAAATAAATTAATCTTTACGCGTATGAAAACAGGACGTCAGTCTCTTTTCAGTTCTCTGGGCAACCACCCATTACTACTTTCTGTAGCACTTCCAGGTACTGAGGTTTTTGGATGTACATGAATGAGAGATGAACAATAAGTGTGCAATGCATAAATGATCATTCTAAGACAACAGCATAGCAGTCCATCTGAATAATGTTTTCTGTTCCTATGTTCTCGTTAACATATAGCTGTATGTGTCTGTGCATTTATGTATCTGTATGTCTCTTCCTTTACAAAATAAAAAATAATAGTAGGCAATGCAATAGAAAATTTTCGAATAGCAATTCATTATCATTCTATGATGAAGAAAGTGCTTACCAATGCGTATTTTATGGTCTTGCACATTAATGCCATTATTCAGAAATGCTGAGGTTATATTCCAGATAAAATACAACTCTTCCTATTTCGCACCTAATTAAGGACAGATTTGAATTCACCTTGCAAAATGCATTAACATTCTGACTTGGAGGTACAGGTCAAATGTAAATTACCTGGCAATTATGAGTGAAAGTCCAGAAAGTGCCAGCTTAAAGTGCCTGGAGACTATTTTTTGTTGACCTCATTAGGAGTATTTTAAATGAATGCATAAACATGAAGAATAAAAATGAAAAAGCTTTTTATTTCAGGTTTTCAATTAACAAGTAGTGTTGATAATGTCTTGGTCAGAAACAAGGAAAGAACAAACTTTTTGGAAAATAAATAAATTCATAATATGAGAAAATAAAAAATAACAATACCATATATAATATATAAAATTACCAGTGATAAAACTTAATTAATTCCTAATTCATGCAGCATTCGTAAGTGGGAGTGTAAAAGCATAAGACTCTTTCCAAAATTGCCAAGAGGAGGTTTATATAGATACAGGCTTATTTTATAGAATTATGGCATTTTCGTTTCATACATATATTTATTTTATATACATAATGTGAGACATCTGCTTTCCTTTTTCACACTCTTAGCAGGTATTTCCAGCTGAAGAGTTCCTTGCCCTGCCTTGCTTTACCTTGTCTTTCCCTCTCCTTGTCTCTTACTTTGCCTCTTGCCTTTGACTCCTACTTCTGTGGATCACCAGGGTCCAGGGTGCCTCATTGTCTGTGGTGTCTGTGACAGGAGCATAGTTCTGAAAACACTTACCTACCTAAGCCCTTCTGATACAGAGCAGCCTTTTCATTGTTACCTGATGCAACAGATCAACCTGTGCATGTCTTTTGCAGGAACTTACCTTTTCTCCAGAAGTATCTGGACACTTGTTGCAACCTACTGCCTGTGCTGAAGCCTCTCCTTCCTTACAGGTGGAAGTGTCGTATATCTCAGGGGCTTTCTCTGTAGAAACACTGGTTTTAACTATGAGATGAGTGCCCACCATAACGGCAGAGACCTAGAGCGCTTCCATGGGCTGTGGATTTACAAGCAGGGTGCATTGCCCTTCTCACACACCCTTCTGGGCAAACTGCTGTGCCCTTTTGATCCTTGTTTGCACTCCCTGTTTGCAGTGCTCCTGGTCAATAGCGCTCCTTAGGACCATTTAAACTCAAGCTATTGCGAGATCTGCGATTTCCTGGCAGGTATCTATGTCCTTCCTCAGGTTTCCCTGGCTCTGGAAACCCCCTGTACACCTCTATCTAGTGCTCAGGCAGAGAACTTACCACTGCTGCAGCTGTATTCCTCACTGATTGAGTGCTGCAGTTTTGCTGTGTTTCAATCTCCCGTGGTTCTCCTCACAATGCCCAAGCCATCTCAGCCTCTCTTTAGAGAGCTGTGGCTCTTGACAGGAAGTTCTCTCTACAGCTGTTAAATATCACTGCTGGTCCTGTGAGAGAATGATGTTTTTCTGCAGGATGGCTGTATATCTGATCATTGCCTTCTTTAAATTGAATGTAAAACATTTAATGAAGCCTAATTTTTAGGGTGCCATTGATTTCTGTACTGGTGAAATTTTGCTGGGAAAGCAAAACAAAAAATCTTCAGTAATTTTATTCATTATTTATTAGCACATACATACAATGTTTATAAACGTACCTATGGAAACAACCCAATAAGGCATCAACTCAGAAAACTGTGATTATGCTAGTTTAGCTAAGATCGTACCTTAGTTTGATGATGTATTTACTGATAAAGAATATGACAGAGGGAAGAATCTAATAAACCATGCTTTCTGTGCAATGGCTACTGCTCCTTCACAATTCCAATGTTTCTTTAATACTTGGTGTATCCTGTTCTTCAAATATGACTTGTCAAATATGTCTTGGTCGAATACCATAATCAATCCTCAAACTATCTAGAAAGTCCAGGAAGTTAAATTCTACTCACTAAACATGTATGAGACAGAATATTGTTCTTCTCTGGAAATGCTAGATGCAATGAATCTGCCTTTAAAATGATAGAATTCACTGTTCTGTGTATTCCCTCACTCCAATATTTCTTCTTAGTGTCCTAGGAAAACTCATCTTATCACAGCAAATGAAGTATAACACCCACAGCATGATGTCAGACATCTCACAGGCTGGAAGGGATCCCAGCAGGCTTTCTACATCAATCTCATCAGCATCACAAATCAAACATGCTTTCTGCTGTGTACTATTCACCGTATGTTCTTTGTGCTGTTTGAGTATCAGGCTTCTTTAGTAATTAAACGTGCCTTTCGATGCATTTTAAATAGGACAAGCAATTAAGAATTATATAAATAACCTGTTGTCTCAGCTACTTCCAGTGTAAAACAAACATAATAATCCCTATCAGGCTATTTTCAGGGGATGACCAAATGAAGATGAAGAATAATTCATTCTCAAATATATCTGACCAATGCACAAATCCAGGACTGGGTAGAAAAGAAGGTAGACTGCTTCAGAGGTTGTCTGTCTGTAACTTCATGTCTCATCCTGGGTAACATAAAAAAATGGGTAATACGTGCAGCAAGCTTGTACTGATTCTGAAGACAACACGAGAGACAGTGGTTCAGGAAATAGTTTGGTATATATCTCTCTCCTTTAGAGGGATGGCAGTTAACTTTCTTAGTTGTGGCCACAGCTTTAAGCTTTCTTGTGAACAGAGGCTGTGTGATCTGCCAGGAATTCTGAAGCAGTATCTCCCTCTGAAGTCGTAGGATTGTGACATATATTGTAGACAGGAGGAAGAAAGTCTGTAACTGAAATACTGGACTGCAAAGTTCTGAAAAAAGTTTTCTGATAATCAATTTTTATCTTAAGCTATGTCAATTCCATAAACAATGGCAAATTTCATTTCTGTGCCCACTACATATAAAAAAGGAGAAAAGAGTCTTCATATATATGTTATAAGAATGTGTTTAACTACTTTAATGTGTTAAATGTAGGAAGAATCAAAATCTTTGCAAGATGAGAAAATCTTTATAGTAGACTTAGGAAAGGTGAGGCATAAAATTTTCTACAAAATTGTTTATGTTCATATATAAAATATAAAGATTTATTTTTCCTGTTCCTTTAGGAATAATTATAGCATTTACCCCTATTTTTATTGCTTGTAAGAAGTCCCAAGTTCATACCAGTAAAAATGCTGGAGTATTTTAGTGTATTAGTCATTAGTTTCATTATTAATTGTATTTATTTGCCTTTGAAATGTTTGATCGAAAAAGAACCAACAAAACCAAGAAAAACCCACCCAATTTGTCTTCCGAACATGAATTTAAAAGTAAGAGGTAGATTACGCCTTGTGAAAATTATTGACATTAATGAGACCCTTAACTAAATCAGGATGGGAATCACTTCATTCCCTAAGAACATAAGTATATAGCAGTTAACCATATGACATGTATTTGTGCCATTTGTCTCCTTTAAATTAGAGCACAGTCATGGCTTTGTTAGAGTGAAATTACGTGCTTCTTAGAAGAGTCAAAAACAACCGAATGGTTTGGATGTCAAGAATACAGATACATACTGTCAGAACAGATTTAAAGGAGCCTGCTTATGTGCAGGAGAGTTGCCATTATAGATTACACAGTATTTGAATAAAATTTTCTTCAGATTTTAAGAAAAGAAACAGAAAAATCCCAGATGAATCTTTTCATTTCTTTATCACAGAATCACAGAATGGTTGAGGTTGGAAGGGACCTCTGGAGGTCTTCTGGTCCAATCATCTGCTCATGCAGGGTCATCTCGTGCAGGTTGTCATGGACAATATACAGCCAGGTCTTGAATATCACATAGGGATGGAGACTTCCCGTTTCCTCTCTGGGAAATCTGTGCCTGTGCGCTGTCATTCTCACAGCAGAAAAGTATTTACAGATGTTCTTAAGGTAGACAAATTCCATGACTTACGGTGTTTTGTTATTTTTGTATTTTATATATTTGAAAATGTCTGCCACAATTTAGTTTACATATAAAATAATCACAAGGTTTTTCAATTTTTTCACTGATAGCATAGGTTAGTGTCCTGGTTTGAGCTGAAGCTTCCTTGTTTTGGGAAATGGACAAACAGAATTATTCCATGCAGTACAATAACTCCGCATTCAATTGGTTAAGGGAGTCAGGTGAACGTAATGTTACGTCGGGAGCCTTTAAAAGCAGCAGGCCAGGGGAGTGTCTCTTCTCTTGGACTCTGGACAGCTTCACGGAAGGAGAGCTCCTGCTGGCCTGAATAGGCCTGACAAGGCCCGACTAGGCCCAAGACCTGAGGGCCTACACCCCCATAGATCGCTGAGGATCACAGACTGTGAACTATTCCTGCCGTGGGTCTCGTCTGGAATCGGGTGAGATATCCGGACTCCCAGCTGTTCCATACAGGGAGTTTTCCTGCTGTTAAATTTGCTGCGCGGGGGTTCCTCCCCCCACCCCGCTGCTGTCTCACCGCGAGACGAATTCTGCTTTCTCTGTCTGCAGCTGCAGAGTCTTCGCTCCCACCTCGCTGCTGGGTGTCTGCCAAGAGCTCTGACCTGGAACAGGACTGTTAAGAACTGCGGTTATCTAAGTCCTCTCTTCTTCATTTTTTTTTCTCTTTCTTGGCTTGTGCATATATATAATAGTGTATACTGGTGTGGATTTATTGTTTATTAAAAGTTTGTTTCAGTTTCCCGAACGCAGACTGAGGTGTGAATTTCTTCTTTCCCCTTAAACCCCTCCTGTCTCTAGCGAGACAAAGGGGACCGTTAAGGAATTCGACGAGTTGTTACCTCGGTCCCTCGACCCTTAACAGTCAGCCATTAACTCTTTAGGAAAGGAAATTTTTAAACAGCATTGAAAAGGTGGTTTTAACTTTAGGACAAGTAACAAGCTATCAGACAGAATTTAAACAGACACTATATAAAGACTGCAGTAGCTGAAAAGCTTTCTAGAATGACAGTCTTAGCTTCATACGGGTAGCCCAGCAGGAGTGAACATTAAGCTCTGCATGTCTTTATGCCTCAGGCATTTTTTCTCGCATTAACTGGGATTCTCCCTCACATCATTACTGTTGGGATTTCTTAAGTCTTGATGTGATTCCCACCACTTTGCAAATTCTAATTACCTAGTCAGGATTAGTACTAGGTTGTGAAATAGTTTCCATTTTGTTTCACCTCTGATGAGGGGCATAGTGCATAGTTTCCTTAGTGCAAAGCTGACTGTAAAGTCTTACAAAAGTTCCAACTTACCTCATTTTGTTGTACATGCTTTAAACAGCTAATATTTAAACCTTTCTAAACATTTCTATAATGCAGTGTTGAAGTAAGCTTCTGCTCCCCAAGTTAACTTTAAATTATCAAAATTATTAAAATCCGTAATAATATTTTCAGAAATAAAGCTACATTTAGGTAACTTCCTTTGAGGTATCACAGTTCAGCCTCCTTTAAAGCTTTCCTGTTTTGTGGGGTTTATTTTGTTTCCTTTCTGGAAAGAACTTTAGATATTAGGGCACTCTCTTTTCTTTCGGTCTGGGTAATTGTTTTACTTCCTCTATACCAGACATAGCTGAGGTGATAATAGGGACCAATAGAGTGCCATAGAGACCAAAGAAACTCTATTTGTTTCAGTCGTGCTCAAAGTAAAATACTGCAGATAACACTCGTTCTTCATCTCTGTTTCCTAAGGACAGGTGGCACGTTCAAGGTTTCATTTTCTCTAATAAAGAACAGTTACCAGCAGAGAAAAGACTCACTATTTTTAAAAGTCAGAGAGGAATTATAAGCATTGCAGTATCATACATTTTAAGACAAGTACCTATCTAAAAAAGCTAAAATTTCAGTGTAAAGGAGGCTGAATAAATCATTGGCTTGAAATGTGAAAATGAAATAATCCTTTAGATACTTTAAAAAAAAAAAAAATAATCTATGTATCCCTGGTATTACCTCAAAACTAATGGTACAACTATTCAGAATACTTTTCTTCCATGCATGCACAAACATTTTAGGAATTGATTTCAGCAATTTCTCAAGAGGAAAATAGCAACAATAATAACCTTGTGTACCAACTGCTTTATATCCAGTAAGTTAAATTAACTTCTGTTAGCTGCCAAGGAAGTTTATGCATATAATGAGACCAAACTAAAGTGACTAAAACGCTTCTTTTGAATTAAAAAGCATCCATGCTTATCAGAGTTAACAGAAAACATGTGAAATGCAGTCAGATATACTAGCAAGTTCCCCGTACAGCAAAAGAGAGCCTCTAGATTAAAAACAAGATTATTGACTACTTTTTAAAAAAATAGTTCACTTTTAATGTCATGTTGCTGCTTTGATTTTTCTATTGATATTCCCTTTAGTTTCCTAAACTACTCAAGTTTTATTATTGCTAGATTTTTTTCCTAAATATGTTCACATTTATGAGAAATTTTGGAAAACTGATAATCAATCAGTGTACTAGGTCGCATGTGAGACTTCTATTAACAGACATTCTAAGCCAATCAGTCAAATTATTCCACTAGAAGTACTCACAGGAAAGGTCTTAAATTAGTCAGTATCCCAACATACAACTTTCCAAAATCATTCAAGGAGAGGGCAGGTGATCTGCCAAGTGCAAGAGGCTGAGAACAGGAAGCAGCACAGCCAGGAATACAAACCAGAAATTCTGTCTTCTAGGCAACTGACTTTCAAATAAATGGAAGAATTCACCATACTAAGATATTTGATGGAAATGAATCATGCCAACATAAGTATTAAATGGAAAAAATAAAAAAAGGAGGGGCAAAAGAAACACGACATGTTTGATCAAGACAATGAGACAAATCTTCCATGAAGAAAAGTTTTTGACTACTTGTAGTATAAAATAACAGTTCCCCAAAACCTTTAATAGTGTAAAAAGATCAACAGTTACTTGATTTATACTGGCTACACAAAACCTGTTGAGATGAAAACAGTAAGTTTGGAATACAAAGCGGCTACACAAAACCTGTTGAGATGAAAACAGTAAGTTTGGAATACAAAGCATCATTTCCCCCAGAAAAGTTATTGAAACCTTTGCTTTTATGAAAACAAAGAAAGAAACAAACAAAAAGGCACCGCGCTCCCCCCTCACAAAAGAAAAAAACAAAACAAAACCCCAAAAACCAAAAAACCAACAGCAACCAACCAAACAAAAACCCCAGAGAAATACCACAGCAGTTTAGGATTAGGTAAAAATAGGCATAGTAATATATTATGCTTTGGTTTATTTCTGAAAATGCTTTTCAAATAAATACCCAAATATGTATGTTGACTTAAGGTAAAATAAGTTATGTAAAAATTCTTATAAGGACAAACTGAAGATGGGACACTGAGGACAGGTAGTAAGAGCTTCATTTGTGCATGAGTGTGTGCATGTGCACATTTTCCTAAACGAGGAAACGTTTTCCTAAAAGAAAGGGTTTATTTAGTTCTACTGAAAAAAATAATTGAAAATTTTAGCACTTAAGTATTACTGATTGTATCAAACTCCTTCCAGCTGTGAATTAAAATATAAAATGCATCCACTTCTACTACAAATATTTCTTTCCAGTAATAAGCAAAAACTCTCTAGTCTCATTATTTAAAAGATCAAACTCAATTTGGTTTAAGTACTCTCACAATACCTTAAGTATACATGCATATATTACTAGTCATTAAAAATGAAATAATTAATATTAATAATTAATTCCAAAACCAAAATTCTTTTAATGTAGAAATTTATAGGACTGACAGTTTTTTTTGTTCACTATAGGAAGCCATTGCAATGTGAAAAACCATGTTTTCCTGAATTTGAAATATTAGTATTATTAGTGTATTAGCACTTGTATTAAAAAATATTGCCAGATTACGTATTTCAGCATTTTTAATGGCTGAAAAATGTAGTTACCAGGATTTATCCTGACTCTTTTCTAGACAGATTGAGACCAAATAAATTTCCTTCAAACTTTCCTTATTTCATCTGAAAAAATACATACTTAAGAGATATATCATTATGTGGAGTTAATGTACTATGCTAAGATGTAATTTATCAGAAATTAAGTTAGAAAGAGTCTAATAGCAATGATATGAAGTTTTTCTAATTTTTGTGGTTTAATTCATGTTGTTAAAAAGGTGGGTTCATTTAAAAATAAATACCTTATTTCTATAATAATTTTTACAAGACTATTTTTTTAACTAAGGAACTTGAAAATATACAATTGCAGCTGCTCTATAGGTGTAAGTTCTGATGCAAAGTTCAAAAAAATGCGTATTTCAAAATCTGAATGAAATAAGAAATAAAATCTCCATCTAAAACAAAATATCTAAAAAATCTATATCTCCTAACATGTAAATACAAGAAACAGAATTTATTGTCACCCTAGGAATATATACAATCACTCCCTCTAATCTTACTAATGTTACACATATCAGAAAAGATATCTACTATTATAATTGTACTGATACCACATGTTTTATATTTATTTGTTCTGGAAGAATTTCTGAGGGAAAACGGACATGATGTTTTTCTCATGGCCGTGAACAATCCAGGCTATGACAGGTGTGCTGATTATGAGACTAACCCAGTGTAAGCTACCCTGGGAACCGTCCTTGAAGGCCTGCCTTGGGAGGAAAAACAAAATTCCTTACCAAGTGATATCAAGATGCTAAAAGTATGAGAAAAAGTGTAAGGGGGGCTGAACCTTCGCGTGCGGTGTGCAGGATTGCCAATTAACTTTTGAGTAATAGCGCGTGGACAGTAGCTGTTAACCAATTAGCGTGTTTGAGTAGCCGCGTGTACGTTTGCAGTGTCTATATATATTTACACATTGTTTACAATAAAGGGAGCACGATTTCTAACCACATTGGTATACGATCTGTGACTCGGGCTCCGTCCGCAGAAGGATCCCTGTTACAATTTGTAAAATATATTTTTCATTGTATAGTTTAATCTATTTAATAGCCATAAAAATATGGACTAATGAGGCGTGCTTAACATACCTGCTAACCAGAGGCTTGTTAAAAGAAGATATATATCAAAAAAATATATATACCTCTTCTTTTAACAAGCTTAAGCAAAAAGTTAATTTAATGTATGTATATATATGTATGTATGTGTGTATATGTGTTTATATGTATGTATGTATATGTATATATATAAATAATACGTATATATAAACTTTTATATCCTCAGCATACATACTTTAGTTTCCTTGAACAACAGCTGAGGGTTTTCAAATAAATTAATTCTCCCTTTTCAGTTATTAATATGTGGAGGACATACTAGCAACTGTGTTCCCTAAAACCACTTCAGTCCTTTTACCAGTACTTTGTGTTTATGAAGTTGTTCTCAAGGAATGTCTTAGATATGACCTAACTCTCCAACAAGCATGAGACTTCAGTCTTCTTATCTATTATCCCTCCAGGAAACGTCATCCTTTGATGTTGTATGAAGAATGGCTATGTTTATGAAGTATTTAGTATTCCACTGCCAAAATATGAAGTGCAAAGCTACTGCCTATCCACAGGCATATTGAGTATCTTAATTCTGTAAAATTTGTAGCCATCTTATGTGAATCGATTAAGAAATGAAAGTACAAGATCTGAGAAAGAGATTTATTATTTCAAATTACATCAGAGGAATAGTTGAAGTTAATTTTACTGCTCTATGCAGATTGCAGGTTTGGGGCTTTTTTAATGTATGAGGGAAAAAATAAATTTAAATTGCTTCAAACTTTCAAGAGACTTATTCTTGCAACTACTGAATACAAGACAGTAACTTTCTAATTCTGATTGAAAAAAAAATCTGTCACTAATCTAGATCCTGAGAGAGTGTTCTGCCATGAATAATACTAAAATATACTAAGAGATGGCAAACATAGTATGAAAGCATAGAATATCCACACACTTTTTCTTTTATTGCAAGTATTACATATAATCCTTTCTTCACACGATGTATTTTTCCTCTTGTGCACCTTCTAGCTCTAGAAGAATGAAAGTTCTGATCATCAGGTTTCTGCAAGTCCTCTTAGTAACTAGCTTTGATTTTCATAAAATGTCTGCTATGTATGTTAAGGTGCACAACACTAAACTGGAGCTTAGTTTATGCAAAAAACATAAAGTGTGTGTGAAGATTTCTTTAAAAAATGGCACATCAGCATTCTTCTGGTGTCTGTTCCTTCAAACCATTATGATATAGAACCATGCAAAACAATTTATTGAATGGAAACTTTGTTTTCCATGCATAACTTAATTAAGACAAGTTACGTTGGTTTCAGCAGTATACATATCCTGTTATAAATATAACTTAAGTAAAAAAATCAGATATTGGAGGGTCACAAATTTATCCAGCATGAAATTCCATCTGTTCATTTATTGAAACTATACATCAATGTTACATTTTTACAAGATATCACCAGCAGTTATGTGAAGATACATACCTCTCATTTTAACAGCACCAATAACTACCTGAAATCTTGCAGAGTTTTCGGAGATGCCCTTCATAATTTAATATGATAAACAGATAGTAGAGTCCTTAACAACATAAAGCTAAAAAATAGCAGCAACAAAAATTATGAAAATTTTAATACTATTTTTGTTGGATGACAAGAAAAAGCAAAGAATATTATTAGAGTTGTCCAAAGTGGAATCTTGCAAAATCTGAATACTAAACGAACTAATTTTTTTCATATTGTGCCATATGCTGTAACATCAATAAATAATCCAGATAAATGGTAGTTTTGATGTGCTTTATGAATTTGGAATTTGGTGTGTCAAATATACAATTGCATCTGAATATAAATAGAGAATAATAATACTTATAAAGAATCTGGGAATAGGCAAATGAAGAGAAAAGGAATCTCTCTGTGACAATCTAGGGGATCTGATAAGAATTAATTTTTAACGATGACTGTTTATCGCATATGACTACAGAAGCCCTATATGGAAATCCTATAGAATGACATAAACATTTTCTAAACTTAAATAAATATATAAAAGGATGGAACAAAAGTTATGCTCTTAATTCAAGATAACATAGTGCAATAAAGATTCTGATCTAAATCCCATCATACTTTTTCAAATTATGTGCTGCTTCTCTTTGCTTCTTTTCATATCTGAATCCCTAATTTAACTATTATTGCTGTACTAAATCTATCACTTACCTATTACATTCCTTGCCTGTTACATTCCTTCATAATCTTTTGTGAAGCCTTCTAAGAACTGAAACTGATCTACTCACAAATACCTTGGAACTCAGATGAGGTTCTGCTTCAGAAATGTTGAACTAGAATTATTAAATTAGCAGGTCTTATCCCTACGATGTTGATAATTTCTTGCAGACATGCTCAGAAAAACAGAGATTACCACTCTAATTAATGATCACTCATCACTTGTACACTACCACTGCAAAGGTAGTGAGAGCATTTATGAATGCCAATACATCAGTGAGGAATACACAGAAGAGTAAACATTCTTTTATAGTTATTGTCTAATTCGGAAGCTTGACAGATGATCAAATTTTTGATTGAAAGAGGAAACAGCACTCTTCTTTTTTCTCAATTTCTGGCATATAAAGTAATTTTTACAAAATGTAGCAGAGCAGGTGACCTGCTTCATAATCATCTACTGCTTAAGCCTTCTTTTCAGATTGCTTAAATCCCATATGAGAATTCTAGGTAGAAGCCCATGAGATTATCACAACCATATTGTAGTGGCTCTCTTGTTGGAGATTTTATGCTCACAATAACATACTAAAGAAATAACACTTTTATAAATCCACTCTACAATTGGTAGATGCGGAGACATTGTATATCCTAATGTCTTGAATGACTGTATGCTTTCAAAAAAATGTTTTCTCATTTTTTGCTTCAACAGTGATCATAAAGATGCTCCTCTAACCATTTCTAGAACTCTTGCTTGATCATTGATCTTGCTTGCTCTTGCTTATCAGATCATACTGAAACTAAAAGACATCAGTCACAGCAAGTTCAATTAATGGCAACAGTTGAGTTAGGGCACAAACCACTTAGAAACAGCTAATATACTGAATCCAAGAAAAGAAAAAAAAGAAAAAAATCTTATAAATATCATGGCTGAATTGAATAATAAAAAAAAAGAAATAAGTTCTTGCATGTCAGTACATAATACCAAATAAAAGAAGCAGTGTTGCCTGTGCTTCCGAAGCAAGTATCACATATTTGATCTGGCATGAGAATCTCCATAATTTTTTGGCTCAAATTTTTTGTGAATAGTTCATCCTGAAGAGAGGTGGAAAGGAGAATTCATTTCACAAGTCATGGCATCAGTTTCTTGCAGTCAAGCAGTCTTCTGATCTATTTTCTTTCATTTACACAGCAAGAGGTCATCATTATTAGTGGAGCTGGGGAGCATAGAAAGGTGCCAGAACCTCACACAAAACTAAACTTATATAAAAGCAAATGTCAGGACATTAATTTTATTTCTTCTCTGAGAGTTTCTGAAGTTAGTCTCAGAGTGTTGCACCTTTGGAAATTGGAGGACTTCATTCTGATGACACTAGCATGGAATTGCAGAGACTAAACAATAAATTTCAGCATAGCCTCTGTTTCTCAGGTACAGGGCAACTAAGGAGCATGGTTTGTGAAAACAAATGCCGTATTTATTTAATTTATTAAAAATTGTTCAGAGATGCATAGTTATTTTATGATGCAGTTCTATAGTTTTTCATGTAATTCTGATCACCAGATATAGCAAGCGATGAATGCCTGTGGCATCTCTGTGCAAGTGGTTAAGGAAGTACCCATGAAGTAAGGTACCTCTGAATTCCATAAATAGATAATATTTTTCCTTATACATGTATTTAAAATGTCTGTATATCTTTCACTCTGCAACCCCACCTGCATCTGGGCCCTGGCTGGGGCAGGTCTCTTTCAGGGAGCTGGAACAGCCTTGACTTGTTGGAGCCTGTTGGAGGCAGTTGGAGCTGGTTCCCTCTCCCCATGCTCATGTGACTCTCACTTCCCATTGGAAGCTGCTGCTGGCTTTGGAAACACCACTGACCAGCCAGGGGCAATGGCCTGACAGAGCAGGTCTGGGGGCAAAACCAGCCCCTTGTGTCACAGGGTCATGGCACCTCTAGAAGGAGCAGTACTTGCCCCATAAGGAGTGGTGCAGCCTTTGACGGACTATTCACAAGCATCATTTGATATCAGTCTTGATAAAAGTAGAGTGTTTGCTTGATGCTTAATTATCTCATGTTTTTTGTCTGTGAGATGTAATTCATCAGAGAAACACACTGCCTTCAAGTATTTATGTGTGTTTCTGCTGACTTGATTTTGGCATGTTTTTCTGATGCTGTACTTTGATCTTCAGTGTTTACACTATCTGTTTCCCCCTTCTGATACAAAACGGAAAGTTACTCCCCATAATAGAGAAACTAAAAATATAGTACTGGGAACTAAAACTTTCTAGAACACGCAAATATTTTCAGTCAAGATGAGGTGAGATTTTGTGGGGTTTTGTTTGTTTGTTTGTTTTTCAAATTCTTCTCTGATATTCTGGGGTTTATTTTCATAAGCAGAATTTACCAGACATCTTTAATCCACTGCCATACATGGATGTTCTATACATGTAGGTTTTTTTTTTCTTTAAATACAACATTTAATAGATAATTTTATAGTTCTGAATCACTGAAGTTTTCATATTATTTTGTAAGCTTTCTGAGACTCTGGTTGTTATTTTCAAATAATCCTGTTAATCTGAACCACATTTCCTTATTTTTGCATAAATGAAAATGCTTGGTCTGCAGACTAAGCAATAAATACATTTTCTTTAGGATGAAATTCTGCCTTTTTTATTTTTATCCCATCAAATGAGAATGAGATTCTCAAACCCTTCCGGGTTTGAAAGTGCTGCTGAGCATTATATCAACTTTTGTTTCATCTTGGTAGGTAGGAGTCTGAGACCTGGATGGAGAATCGAAAACCTTTATATTTTAAGTGTGAAGAGTTAGGCAACTCAAAATGTCACTCTCAGCACCCACCCAGAATGTGGTAGCCTAGGGATAATATTTTGTATTAGGTGAAGTGGTATACATACAAAACTGGACAAAGCTCAACACAAACTGTGAGCGATTCCTCTGTGGTTTTTTTTTTACGTATGCATCAAGTAGGCCATCTCAGATGTAAAAGGTCATTAGCACCAGTGTCACATAGGGGATATTACAGGGAAAAAGAGACAGTGAGACATGATAAAAGTAATTTATTTTGTACTAGAAGGAGTGGCTGTGAAGTGAACAGAGTTGAGGCACATCACACCCCATGGTGTAAATCGCTTAATACCTCAACAGTCTGGCTCTAGTGACATAGTCATTCATTCTGGGGAGCAGTCAGAGTCAGTTGACAACTGAAGGTGAAAGGTCTGCAATCCACAGTACTGAGTCACCTTTTACTGGTGATTTTCCTGTGGTTTCTTGAAGTAAACATCACAGGATAGAAACTGGTTTACCTATATTGAAATTCAGGTACTTACACTGCCTGTATTAAATCTTAAACATTGCTATGCACACTTCATTTGGCACAAATGTTTTCTGGTTGCACATATTTGTGGGGCTTATGCGTAAGCATCACCTTCGCATTCAGAATAAGTTAGTTGGTGGGTCTCTTTTGAAAACCAAATGAAGATTATGCGTTCTTTGAAGATGTAAAAGCTGTGGGTTTCCTGCTGCACGTTAAGGAGAAAAATATACCTGCTGAGTGGATTTAGCCGACATATCATTTAATCTGGTTTTATGCAGGAAGCTAAAATCCCTTTAGAATTTAATTACATCTTTTGTAGTTTGGTATGCATAAAGTGTTGAATCTACCTTACTTGCAAAGATGCATTCACATTTGTTAGATTTAAAACTTAAAAGTGCATGTTGATATATACTTTTGGTAAAGGAATTTTAACAACATGTAAGTGGAACAGTTACCACTTTGATGCAATTGCTGCCAATGTTCAGAGGGGGAAAAAATCTGTTTATTCCAACATGTCTTTTATTCTTCTCTTGGCTCCAGGAAGCATCTTTCTCTATGACTTTGAAAACTACATCTGTTGTCTATATCTCTTTTTCACCTAGATGCAGCTATATCTCTACTCTGTTTTTTCCCCTACTCTTAACTCTGCCTTTTTCTTTACCAAAAAAAAAAAAAAAATCTGTCTTTTTCACCAGGGATCTGAATAAGGAGGGTGAACAACAAGGATTACTGTTGATGCTAATTCTCTGTAGTCTTTTCAACCCAACCTGAAAGCAACTTTTTTTACTTTCCATTGTGGAAAAAACAGCATGAACAACATTAAGGAGCACTCCTCCATTTGGAATCAAAACTGTTGACATTTTATATATATTTTTGAAAAGAAGTCAAGAGGTTTAAGAAGGAGTATAGAATGGTATCTTGCAAAGCACATGAAGCTTTAGAGAAATACTCGAAGATATTAAATTTTGGCTAAGACATCACTCTAGTTTTAGTGAGCTTTTGGGCAGTGCCTTGCTAGGACACAGTACAGCTGCCTCCTTGAGCCATACTTTGCGTATCTGTGGGCAAGGTTAGCAGAAGAATTCATCCTAACTGCATAGGTTGTAGAAGAAAAGTCTTCATATCTCCCTTCTCCAGGATATAGATACAGATTTGAAAAAATCAAAATGCTTTAACCTGCCTCAGTTGCTAGCAAAGGCTGCTGCTATCAAGCAGATACCAAAGGCTTTCTCAAAGTTGATTTGGGATAAATACAAAGTAATTCCAGGAGCAAATCTGAGAAACCAAAATTCAGCTTTTCAGATGCACGGAACTGAGCTTTGAGGTCCTTATATGTGTCTTTGTACTGTAGGACAGTAGATTCCATATCTGCTACATTTATGGTATTACAGTAGATGCTACATCACAAATGTCAGTTTCCATCTTGTACAGAGTATTTCTTGTAGGTAGTTACTCAGCAGCGTATGCTTTCAAAGTTGAAGAAAACTTTTGCACAGCAATTAGAATATGCACCTGTGAGTACAAGTCTTGGCTCAAAAAGTACTTATAAATTTTAGCCAGTAGTTTTTGATACCTTATTTTACAGCAGACATGAATGATATTATTCCGAAGTGTGACTTTGCACTCTGTCCTATGACATTTTAACCTGTTTAGAGTCCTCAAGTTTGTTTGCTTTTACTTTTCAGATTGTTTTATTCAACAGTATTTTAAAACCTTCATTAAGTGGTGAATTTCCAGTTGTCAGGTCTAGAAGGTTGCTTTTCTTTATGATCACTTTAATTTCCTTTGTACTTTGCTCTCTTTGCCTGTCAAATCACAAGTGCTCATAGAAGGGGAAAAGAGATACTGTAATGAACTCGTGGTGAAGAATGAGAACAAAGAGGAGAGAATGCTTCTTGCTTAATTCAGTGAGTTATTTAATAACTCTTCTCTCTTTTTTTCCCCCTCTAGGCAGTAAATCCCGTTAGTTTTCGTAGTGTGCTTGGTAAAGGTTCTCTTTCACTGAGTCTCTTCAGTGAGTTTCACACCAAAGACTGCAGTTCAATCATTCCATTGTTCTTCTTGAGTGGTTTTAGAAACAGCCATCCAGTGTGCTCTTTTCCACTGACTAGGTTATTGGGATTCCCTCACCCATCGTTTCTTCTTTAATCTCTGATGCATCTTACTGTTCGGTGTGTTCAATGCAACAACCTGAAAAAGACTAATTGGGGTTTTTTTGTTTGTTTTGTTTTATAATATGAAAAAAGTCTTAGAGATTTAAATTACCCTTAAATGTTAATGTACAAGCTACTTGAACCTCCATGAAGAGTACCTAAACATAAGTGCCTAGAGCTGTAATACATACGTGCTTAAATAAGTGATCTTATTTTCAGGTGTGTTAATAGCAATAACATTTCCGGGCACTCGTGAATTCTAAAAATCAAACCTCTTAGTCTAGGCCACAAGTTTAAGCAAATTCAGATTTGTTACTTTCACTGCTTAATAATTTAAGTACCTTCAAATGGGCTTAAAACATGAAAGTAAAAGAATTATTTTTCAATACAAGTAACATTCACTTTGAAATATGTTAGCATCAGATTAAATTCTTGTGATGACTTTCAATTAGTTTGTCTTGGTTTCTCCATCACTAAATTCTTCATAAAGCACTGAAGTTTTTGCACCATCTAGTCTTTGGCTTCTAACTTGTATTTACGAAACGGTCAGTTCAAATAAGTCCCTAAAATCTCAGGTGTATAAGGCCAGAAGGACCTTTTTTTCTCTTAAATCTTGTTGAAGTTCTTCATCCGTTCCCTGGAATATGGCAGAGGTACATAACTTTAAAGTGTTTAAATAGACTAGGTTCTCAGGTTGTAAGATTTATAGAAGACTCAGAATATTGTTGTTGATGTACAGTCAGAGACTTATATATTTTCAAAATGTTTTTGAAACTTCTAAAGAAATTTCTCTAAGTGAACCACTAAGGAACTTTTCACAAATTAAAAAATGAACAAATAGAAATAGAAGTGAGAATTTAATGTCATTCTGGTTTGGTTTTCATACAGACAGAGCCAAGTATTTTTTGCATGTGTCTGGAGTGGTGAAGAACACAAAACCAGAATCAATATTGCACTGTTCTGAATGTAACTTCAGGAAAAAAAGGTAGTAAAAATGAGATTTATTTTTCCTGGAAACTGTCTTTGGATGTCAATTTAGTAAAGTTCCCACACTGTACCCCATGGAACAGATGAGATTAGATGTCTCTTCATATTAAAAAACCAAACAATAAAGTTGTCAAAAACCTTTCATGACATACATCACTGTTCGCTATTCATTTGGAAAATTACCATTTTTCCTTTATATAACATCATTCAGACTTTCAACTGATAAACAGATTTAGTTTTCAAACACACACGGAGGAGATGATCTAATAAGCTATGTCTGAGCAAATAATCTGCCTCAGCACTCAAGTCGCAGATGATGAAATTGGTTTTTAAAGTTGATCCAGTCCCCTGTATAATTATTTAACAATCAACTTTGCTTTGTTCTATTGAGTCATTCAAACTTGCAGCAAACAAGTCAGGCTCTGTGCCAGGGTTCTAACACTCACCTGATGAAAAATTGGTAATTCAGATATTGTATTTTATTTCAATATCAGTGTGTAAGTAATCTAGATATATTTTTACTTGAAATTTAACCACTGAGTTTTGGGTGTATCATAAAAAGCAGTAAGGACAGGCTGTGAGATGATTCTGTCCTTTGTATTTCAGAAAGTTTGCCTGCAGGAGTCCTCCAGCAGTGTGAAGTCTTACTGTCTGTGTTCCAGGGAAATCATCATTTTGTAAGCTCGGCAGATGACACGAGCTTCCATCACAAGTAAAAAAGCGCTTTTTTTTTTCCCTTCCCTGAAAATAACTGTGAGGAGTATTTTGCTATATAAGAGGTTATCATTCAGCCTGTTTATAATGAACTTCATAAACAACATAATGTTCTAACAACATGTAGACCAAGTACCTCAAAATTACAAGTGCTGCATTTCTCTATGTAAAAATTATTTTAGACTTTAACACCTTGATTGCAAGGTCCTAAAAGTGCTCCAAAATTATTGTGTTCATTGCTGCTGAATTCTAGCAACACTCATCATGGCTTGGCTTTGCGAACAAAGATTTGGGAAGGGCTTTACCCACGCTTACTGCAAGCGTGCTGATGGCTGGAAAGGCCAATGCAGGATAGGCAAGTCTGGTTGTGAAAAGCACAGCGGAAGGTCTCCTTGGGTGGTACAGTCGAGGCACAGTTCTTTCTGCGTTGTCTTTTCTCCTCAAGACTGATTCTACATGTGCTCTCAAAGGAGGCAGCAGCGTTATCTATGGTGTGTCTCCAAATCTCCCGATTGGAGGCCAGGGTGGACCACTGATGGTGGTCAATATGGCCTAGGCTGAGGTATTGTTTCAGGGAGTCCTTATATCTCCTCTTGGGAGCTCTTCTCTTGCGGCAGCCGGTGGCGAGTTCACCGTAGAACACAATCTTAGGGAGGCGGTGATCCGCCATCCTGGAGGCATGCCCTGCCCAGCACAGCTGCTTTTTCAGCGTATTTGTTGAACTAGGAATTATTTTTCACAGATCTTCCTCTCTATTCATCTTTATGGCAGGTAACACAACTCACTAATTGTCTAGAACAGCAGGGGTTAGATGCTTACTAGCTAAGTGAATTATCCAGTGTAATAATAACTGCTGTTGTCTGCTTAAAAATAATATACAGTGAACATTTGTAAAACACAAGGGCATAATAAGTAATAATAACTTCTAGTAATGCTCATATACAAGAATCCCACTCATTACCACTTACATGTCTAAGTGAACTGATTGAACATTTGGATAGTGTAACAAGGACAGCAACAATTAATATAGTAAACTGAGGGGAAGAGTAAGTACTGTAAGAGCTCTGTGGCATAAGGAAAATTTTGCTTTAAATTATTATAGCTGTTCTACTTTCTGCACCAGACTTAATCACTGACAGTGTCTACAGACATTAGAGGCCTGAATGGATATGAGGACATGGGATTTAAAAGGAAGGCACTCTGGAGTACTTACTGACAAAAACTTTTCTCAATAACCTCATTGAATAAACTGAGGACATCAGTTATATAACAACTAACCTCATTCTCTTCCTATGTAAATACTTTCATGCTGGGATTTGAGAAGTTTGAATTAAAAGGTTTGTATATTCAAATTTTGAAAATTTTGGTGGGATTTGAGAACACCACAATGTCAGGTTTCTCTTGTTTGAATACTGTAAACTTACTCAGAAGTAAGGTCACTAATGCAATAAGATACGGGGTGGTTATCCCATGTCATAGTCCAAATGAATTTCCTGTATCAAAAAAAAAAAATTTTAATAAATGGCTTTAAATTTGATTGTTACCTCTGGGTTAGTTCTTGTGTTTTAGTGTTTGTTTTGTTTTCCTTTCACTGCCATTGATCTCTTTTATCAGGTAAAACAGTCGTAGATACAGAGCTTAATGGGGTAGTTAACATGATCCAAGGATCTTCTTTCTGAGCTTTATTTTTTTTTATTCTCTTCAAAGTTTCTGCATGTGGTTTAAACGTTGATGACTAGAATGTGCTGCTGTTATCGACATGGAGTTCCTTTCAAATATTAGGGACTAAAATGGCATTGAAACAACCTTGGATGTAGTGGTAAAACAAACATATCCATAGGCAACTCAGGCACATGATCCCCACAACACACATGGCTGTGTGACAAATCAAATATGTGATCTTACAACAGGATTTTAATGTATTTAGGATGGTGTTACGAGCCAATAACACCAGCACCCATTAAATCCTGGTAGCCAAGCAGTTTGGATGAAGTCAATGAACACAAATATGCTCTTGCTAGAACTCTACAAATAAGACTGCATGTTGTATGTGCTTGCAGCTGCTTTTTTGCTTCTAATCCATTTTGCCTATGGCAAGAGCAAGACTGATGCTCATATTCTGAATAAAATTATATGAGTAAAAAATATCGTAGTTTGTAAAATACTAATCTAGCTTTATTAAAGATGGAGAAAATACTTGTATTTTCTATGCTAATATTAAAGTTATGTAAAAGAAAACTTGGATGCATTATAACACTATGGCACAACCTAATAAAATCAGCCATGTCCAAATCAGGAAATGGACCACTGTCCCTCCATCTCTTTAGAAAAGCTGTTAAAGCCTCTGAGATCTCTTGTAGAAATAACACAGACTAAATAAGACTCAGATCATCCAGATGAGGCTGTGAGCATTGTGAAAGGACTATGTGTCCATATCAGTCCAGCCAAAGCAATTAACTGCTTAACCAGGGTAGAGAATGTAATTATAAATCAGAGATGTGGCAAGAATTCAAAGTGGTTGCTGAAACAGAAAGGCGATGGTGTAGGGTGTCGTTTTCTGCTAATCTTTCCCTCTGACTCCTAAAGATGATGCTGCAAAACATTCTGGCTTGTGGTTTATTTACTTCAGCAGCTGTGTTCAGTTGCAAATACCTCCACAGTAGATACATACAGCTGTATGTGCATCATCACTGATTTGTCTGAACAAATGAGATATTCCATTTGTTTACAGGGAAAGGAAATCCATTAGATGAAAAAGTTTTCTAGTCTGAAACATACTTAACTTTAGTGTGAAAAGTAACAAGAAAACACCTTCCTCTGCTTCTCTTATTATGGATTAATAACAAAGTACAAGCCTGCATTTCCCCTGCTGATGAAATCACTTTAATGAAAAAACTCAAGAGCAAAGAAGTGTCTGCTAAGGAAGTCCTATTTTTCTAGAAAGACATGTTGTTTCTGTGCTGTCCTTACCTTTCTGCCCATTATGAGATATTTTATTCTAAAGAATAATTTATTCTAATTTTATTCTGTTCATTTATATATTTTGTTCTGAGGCTATTAGTTACTTTTTTAAAATTAGTTTTAAATTGTTAATTTATGATAATTAGAGCATTTATCTTTAAAAAATTTCTTGTACTCTTTGTGAGAAAAATATCTCAGCATGTCCAGAAATCATTCTGGATTCAGGGCTGATAAATTCAGAGAATTTAAAAAACCTTATCTTTTGGCTTTGCTATCTGGCCTAAGAGTATTTTCTCCAGACTTGGAAAAGTAACAGATGGAATTAGGCAGGTGACAACTTGTTTCCTGCCCACACTTAAATTTTCCGGCAGATACTACAGGTTTTCGTGAAAAAACCATTGACCGTCTGTGATAGGTTGGCAGAAAATCTCCTTTTTAGGAGAATTTGCTTTAACTAGCCCATTGTATTCCCTGCCATGTGACGTCAGCTGCATCTCCATTTTTCATTGGTTAAAAGTTTTCGTGGATCTGTTCAATTTTAGCGCCATTTCTGCTTTAAAAAGCTGCGCTGTGCCCATGCTAGAGTCAGTCTTCACACACTCTCTGCCAACCTGGACCACATTGGAGCAACCCCCTCTGGACTCCAGCAGCCGCTCCAGGAACCGCTAGAGCAGAGCTGCGCTTCCCTGAAGCCGTCGCCTGCTTGCTGCCTGCCCCCCCTGCTGCGTTGCGCTGCCGCTGCACCAGGGGACAGCTGCTTTCACCGAGAAAAGTCATTGCCACCGTCCGCCGGAGAACCAAGTCGCCCCGGACGCACTGACGCCGTGTGACGCAAGCACAGCCGGAGCTGCACGATGGGAACCAGCCACCCACGCACCATGCTGGACACCCCTGGAGCACCGACCGCCAACCAGAAAAGCCAAGCTGCGCTCTGGAGCTGAGCTTTTTTCCTGCTCGCTGCTTCTCCACCACGCCTGAGAACCAACCAAGCTGCTTTTGCCGCCCTGCCACTTGCCGCTGGCTGCACCCCGCTGTTTCTCGGTAAGGGAACCGCGCGCTCGCTGCTGCATGCCCGAAGTCACGCCGAGCAGAGCCCAGACTGCCTGCACACCCGAGAGCCTTTTGCTTTTGCGTCAACCCACGATAGAGACTGGTAGGATTGTGCAAATTCTACTTTTACTCGCGGGGTCGGAAATACTGTAATTGCACGGGTTCCTGTGTTCCAGTCACGTGGCAGAACCACGTGGCCTCTGCCATCTCAGATCGCTGCCGCAGATCGGTTTCGCTGTTGCTAATGGCCGCAGGTTAACCCTCACCTTCCCCAAACCCTCAATATCTCACTGGTTTTCTTGTGTATTTAATATATCCCTGTTTGTGGTGTTATTAAACCTTGCTTCAGTTTCCCAAAACATTTAGAGGTCTCACGAGTTCTTTTCTCCCTTCCCCTGTCTCTGGTGGGATAGGGAAGGGTATTATCATCATCGGACCTTGGCTCAGTCTTGGCCAAACCGTTGACACTCTCTCAATGGAATATTGAGTTTATGGAGATCAAACCAGGAACTACAGCGTCCTTCACATATTGTTGCACAGGGTGTAACATCCCATTCCCGCTCAGCCAGACTCAAGTAGGTGGTCTTTTGAATTCTCTGTATGGCAAGAAGGAGTGGCGCCAACACTCAGGGACCTTTAGCGTTAAGGAACTTTTACTCACAGAAACTTTAACATATGATTATAAAACTATATACAATTTTTAGAGGGTGGCTTGGCAAGAGACAATATAATATTAAAGAGGAAATGGAAAAATGGAAAGAAAAAGAGACAAAGGAAGAGAGATATATTAGCCTGTCTGGCTCAGCAGGCTGAGGGTTGTTAGTCCCTCACCGCTCGGTTGGATTGCCATCTGAGAGAGAAAGAAAGAAAGAGAAAAAGAAAGTGTCTCCCACTCAGCAGGAGAGAAAGATAGAAATCACTGGCCCTGAATCAGACTCTGCTGACAGGGAGTCCAGGCATCTGACTTGACCAGCAGGGGGGTTCCGGTGAAGAGAGAGAGAGAAAAGCCCCAGAGGCACGTACGTTTATCGTCTTTGGTTCTGGATCTTCTGGACACCTGTCCCTCTAGGATTGGCTGGTTATTGCCCCCAGTTGCTAGCGGTCAGGAGCCATCTATCACCCAAGCTTCAAATCTGGAGTGGTTGAGGCATTGCTTAATTGGGCCAGTCTCCAGGGGCGTTGTTGTCAGGTAACTATGGGCTTGGCCCTTACACGGGGTCAAGTGCTTTAATATTGCTAAAGGTATGTGCAAAATTAGCCTGCCTTTTTGCTTGCAGCCCACACACCCTTAAGCTTTGGTGGCAGCATTTAGACTAACTGCTCTTATCGTCTGTGCCTTGCAATGGTGCATTTTGAAGCACAGTTATTCCATTTTTCCTGAGAAAATTGTTTGGTTTTTGCTTGCTTGTTTGGTTTTTTACGTTCAGATCATTCTATTTACCTTCTATTTCTTAACACTGATGCTGTTAACTTCAGGTTGTAATCCTGTACTAAAGTGTCCCCCACCCCTGTTCATCTGGTGGCTTCTAGACTGTTGCCTCCATAGTACAACAAGATAGATGATGTGATAGATAATGTGGGTAACAGTTATTTTTATAACCAACAAATACTACTCAAATAACAAACACTCACAAAGCTTAGCAGCCAGTATACAACCTTAACACCTAATTGAACCTATTCAGTCAGTGCCAATAGTATCGTCAAAGAAAGATTGCCAACAGGAATTTTGAGCAGTTATTAATGAAAGGTATTGTTCTTCTGAGCAAAAAAGTAGTCTGGTCATCATTGTTGATATGATCGTGAGACACCCTGGTGAACTGGAGAGGATTCGCAGGAGATGACACTCACCTGGGGACCTTCTTCTCTTCTTGACTGTCTCTGGGAAGAGTTTTCATTTTTGCTAGCACTCTGTCTGTCTTTGTCCCTGCTTCTTTC
>NW_010395781.1:3715-7339 GCF_000710305.1 Buceros rhinoceros silvestris | reverse complement strand
CTTTCCCTAGGGTAACCTTGAAGAAAATGCTTGCCATCGACTTCAGACCTGAAGAATAAAACTTTGTGCATGTCACCCATTTCAACTTTTTTTTGGTGCAACATTATAAATACTTCCACATCAGCTACATATTCAAGTTGTTTTTATTACAAATGACCTATTCATTATGGTAAGTTGTCGAAGTGATTGAAAAATAATTTGATACAGGGTTTTCCAATTAAATGTGTTTAGGATTAATATGCAAATCCTTTGTCTGTGTTACTATCCAGTTGGTGAATAGACATTCAGCACAAAGGAACAGACAATAAAGATTCATGACAGTAATTTATGAGTCTATGACTGAGCCTTCTGATATGATCATACAACAATAAATACCGTCCATGTAAAATGTGGATTACTCTTCCATAAAATTGCGTTAATTAATCTGTGTTTGGAAATACAGCAACTAAAGTCTTAACTGCAAGATTTCATTTGGATTCCTAATGAATCTACAGAAGTTACGGCTGCAGTAACATTACTGTGATATTTGACCCAGAGACACCATGCAGTCCAAAGCATTTCTGAATAGAGTACATAGACGTCTCTTCTGTGGGGGAAACCTTCTGGTTTTGATTTTTTCCCCTTTTGAATAAAGGCTTTGAAACTTGTACTTCATGAACAATATGAACATTGTTTTAGCGAACAAAGATAACAACCTAATGATTTCTATTATTTAAAGAGGCTAGAAAGATTAGAAACTGTCTTTTTTTCTCTTTGTTTTGAAATTGTGCTCATGCCACCTCTCATCTCATCATGTCAGAACTCTCTGGAAAACCAAAACACATTCAAAGTAAACAGGATATCACTTCTTTGAGCTAGGATTAGATTTATACATTTTCGTTTTCAAATTTATCTTCTATTATCTGCAAAAACCTCAGAACTAACAATGTCCCACCCTCAAAAGAAAAAAAAAAACGAAAAAACCCCAACAATCAAAAAACAACACTGAAAATGACACTCAGTTTTGTTATTGAAAACAGCCACTGAGGTTTGCAGTGGGTGAATTTAAAATTAAAATCTTCAAAAGTGCATGATGGGGCTTGACATTGGATTACAATTTCCTAACAGGAGTACCATATTTAAATCTAAAGTGTAGTGCTGAATTCATCTATTCTGTGTGAATTGCCTTAGGTGTTTAGTTAGCTTAACATAGTTATGTAGGCTCTCTCTATCATTAATGGAGGAATTTTTTGCATTTTGGTGTTAAATAATTCTTCCCTGTTCATTTTACTTTGAAAAATTTCTAATCCTGAAACAGGATCAACTACAACAAAATTAAATATTTTCCTTCCCTACCAATCAGAGACTTTTATATATATATATTTCAGATCTTGTGAAAACACTTTAGTAACAAAATAAACCACATTTCTTTCACATTTCTGTAGAGGCATAGAAGCCTATAAATTAAAAAAATAATTTCTTCATACTAAAGAAAAAGGAAGAGCAATGGAAAAGTGGGGGGAGGTAGAGATGTCATTACATCACAATCATTTTCTGTATTACACTATATTTCATTTGGACAAAAACTATATTCTGAAAAGGGGCAGATTTATGGTTTTAAAAATACCATTGAAATTTTCTCTGACAAATTTATCAAAAACATTTTTTCTTATAGTGAATAGCTCCCAGAGATAAAATACTGGAGATATTTCAGTGGCCATTTTAGGATTAAGGCTTTATTTTTAAAAATGTTCATTATTCCCAGACTAAAATGAAGACTCTAGGATGTAAAAATTATAAATCTTAGACATATCTGCTTGATGACTTAAAAAATTTAGTGTCTGACTCTTAAGAAAAGGTACTCTGGTTAGATAAAATGCTGTAATTCTTCACTCTGAAGGAGATATTTCCTTGTCTTTTGGAAGAGGCAAGATGTTAGGTTAGGTATTTTATGCATGTTTCCTTCTGTTATACACTTCAGAATCTTGCAAGAGATTACACTCAGAATCTTGCAACATCTCACAATGTTTTTCAACCTCTCTTTTTGTTTGTTTGCTTTTGTTTTTTTCTTTTAAATGAAGACATCTTTATCAGAAATCATGGAATCAGAAGAGGAAACTCAGTCAGACCTGTTATTAACTTGAGAAGTCAAAGCAGTTGCAGACATATAAAATAAGCTTTTCTTGAGCTACAGAAATGAAATCATGTGGAGCTGAAACAGGTGGCTAAGAAATGACTGTTTCTCTCCATCCCATGGAGCATTATTGTACAGTTAAAATGTTTATGTCCAAGACTGTTAGATTTTATAGTGTATTTCTGCACTTTCTTCATTGTTTTTCAGATATTATACAATAAGCACTTGGTCTGCAAAGAAATGAGGCACTTCAATCCTGATTAATTGTCCCTGTAGGCAGCTGCATATGAAATGAAGATTAGATGTTAAATGGCAAACACCTTCTTTTGCTCAGCTTCTTTTATACTCAAAGTGCTTTCGTTTTCACTATTAAGTCTCAGCAGCTAAGGACTATCTAAACTCTGCTGGGGATCCCGACTGAAGATAAATTCCTTCCTACAGTTGCATAATTAAGCCTTGACAAAAGAAGGGCTTATGATTTACTCTGTAATCTATTATATGCGACTCCCACTCAAGTGCTAGTTATGGCTCTGTTTCTTGGGCACTTAATTCTCCCGCAGCATGAGTATAAGAGTAGCCTAGGTATGTAATTTGGGACCATGGGCTCTTGCAAATGGCAAGATTCCTAAAAATCAAGTATTGCCGTTCACTGTGAACTTTTAACTCAGCATCTGCAAAGCTTCCTGTGTTCTTTTCTGGATGTATACCTCAGTAGCTCCCATTTTGTAAACAACATGTTCAAATCTCAGATACTTCTAATCTCCTTGTAATTATTGAAGGGGATTTTTTCTCTTTTTTTTTTTTCTCCCCAGCACTGTGATTGCTGCTGTGATTGTAAAAAGCAATCTGAGGTAACTGATTTTCCTGGTTTATGCCTCGTGATTTCTACCTCTAAAAACCGGAAACTGAATATGACCTATTCTCTTAGGGGTTGCAAATGAAATCTCCAAGTGGAAAGGGATTATTGATCCTATTGCAGTAATGCGTTTCCTATCTATGTAGATGTCTCATTCAGATTGTGTGCAACAGAGTGTCTGTGTTGCATGGCGGGGTTGTAGTTGAGCTGGTTTAGTGCTAGCAAATGAAAAAGATCCTGAAGCCAAATCACATTGGTTAGTTCACATCCACATTGCTTAAGGCTAACACTCCTTACAGGTGTGCCTCAGAGGCAACCAGTTGCATCTTGTAGATGTGATCTGTCTACAAGAACTGGAAGAAGGATCCAGGGAACTACAGGCCTGTCAGTCTGATCTCAGTACAGGGGAAGGTTATGGAGCAGATTATCCTGAGTGCCATCATGGGACACGTACAGGACAACCAGGTTATCAGGCCCAGTCAGCATGGGCTTATGAAACATAGGTCCTTCTTGAGTGACTTTATCACCTTCTGTGTAAAGGTGGCCCACATAGTCGATGAGAGAAGAGCTGTGGATATTGTGTGCCTAGACTTTACTAAATCCGTCGACACTGTTTCCCACAGCATTCTCCTAGAGAAACTGGCTGCGTGTGGCT
>NW_010395781.1:0-3459 GCF_000710305.1 Buceros rhinoceros silvestris | reverse complement strand
GTATTCCTCAGGGATCAGTATTTGAGCCTGTTCTGGTTAATACTTTAACAATGATCTGGATGAAGGGATTGAGTGCACCCTCAGTACGTTTGCAGATGATACCAAGTTAGCTGGGTGCATTTATCTGCTTGAAGGTAGGAAGGTTCTACAGAAGGATCTGTACAGGCTGAATCAGTGGGCCAAGGCCGATGGTATGAAGTTCAAGAGGGCCAGATACCGAGTCCTGCACTTAGTTTGCAACAACCCCCTGCAATGCCACAGACCTGGGGATGGTGACTGGAAAGCCACCCATCAGAAAAGGACCTGGGAGTGTTGGTCAACAGCTGGATGAATATGAGCCTGCAGTGTGCCCAGGTGGCCGAGAAAGACAACAGCATCTTGGCTTGTATCAGCAATAGTGTGGGCAGCAGGACAAGGGAAGTGATTGTCCCACAGCAGTCAGCACTGGTGAGGCCACACCTCGAATCCTGTGACCAGTTTTGGGCCCCTCACCTCAAGAAGGACGTTGAGATGCTGGATCATGTCCAAAGAAGGTCAACAAAGCTGGCGAAGGTTCTAGAGCACAAGTCTTATGAGGAGCAGCTGAGGGAACTGGGGTTGTTTAGTCTGGAGAAAAGGAGGCTGAGGGGAGACCTTGTTAGTCTCTACAGCTATGTGAAAGGAGGTTGTAGCGTGGTTGGGTCAGTCTCTTCTCCCATATGACAAGTGACAGGATGAGAGGAAATGGACTTAAGTTACACCAGGGGAGGCTTAGGTTGAATATTAGGAAAGAATTCTTCACTGGAAGGGCTGGAAGCATTTGGAACAGGCTGCCCAGGGAGGTGGTGGAGTCCCCATCCTTGGAAGTATTGAAAAGACATGTAGATGTGGTGCCAAGGGACATGGTTTAGGGACACAGGCAGTGGAGGGTGTACGGCTGGACTAGATGATCTTAAAGGTGTCTTTCAGTCAAAATGTTTCTATGATTCTGTTGCCTAACAATTAATTAGTGTAGAAAATTAGAAGATACTGAATTCCTAGTCCTTTTTCATATATCATTGTATCATAGAATCATAGGATGTTTTAGGTTGCAAGGGACCTTTAAAGGTCATCTAGCTGAACCCCCAAGATCTACACCAAGACCACTGAAGTAGCTCCTCAGGTGCTACGTCTAAACCCAGTGCTCTGGAGATAGCTAATATTATTTTAAATTTCAGCCCTATCAACAGCTCAATGATTAAAGCATTTTTAGGCAAGAAAAGTAATTTTGAATCTTCTAAGGAAGTGCCATAAATTGAATCAGAGTGTCCCATAAATATGTAAAAAGAAAACCACAATGTTTTTTAAAGTAATCTAGATATTCCATGAGGAATGCTTCTGCGCTGCAGAGATTTTCCAAAACTTGTGTCCCAGCCTTTATTCAAGAGATGCTGAATGGTCTGAGTGACGGTGCTTACCTTCTGCAGAATTGCTCATTTGTTTAGTTCCCTTCTTGAGGATCTCAGTGTTTGTCTGTATTACACAATGTACTGCCATTCACATATGCTTGTGCAAACTACCTGATACAGGTAGTGCAAGTATTTTTGGATTAAGAGGGTGAAAGAAAGTTAATTTAATTCACAAAACAGTTAGAACCATAAATCGATCACTTAAATTCAGATAGGACAGAGATAGGAAAAGAGTTTAATAAATACATAAATAGGTATATACATATAAATATGTATTTCTGCATTCCTTAAAATACCCTGATTACCAACAAAGCCTGCACATGTGGTCACCACTGGAGGGAGGCAGGGGGTGTAAGGAATAAAACTGGAATGAGAAACACAGTTCTTTTAACCTCATAGATTTCAGTTCAAGAGTAAATTCTTCAAGACAAACTTCCTTGTAGTAATGTAGTCCTTATCTGAGATGAGTGAAAGCTTGGCTTAACCAAAGCTTGAGTTTGCCAAGGGCTGTGTCTCGGCTTCTTGATCTCCTCATCTGCAGAACCAAGGACAAACCAGATCTCTTTAGGTTTCCCACATTCCAGCGGAGCCTCAGTCATGGGCATCTGAAACCTTTTTTCTGCTTTCCAAACTTTTCAACTCCTTTGTTTAGCTCTCAGAGATGTAATATCTCCTCTGAGACTATTTGTCCTTTAAAAAACTTTCTGGTCCTTTTCAAACAGTGACAATTAGATAGCTCCAACTCCAAATATTTATTTTGGTGTTCCATAAAATAGGTATTCCATAAAATTCTGACATTAACCAAATGTATTTTAAATTAACAATTTATATTATAGTTGAGAAAAATGTCAATATGCCAAAATATACAACATTTTTTTGAGTTGTATGAGATTGCTTTAATTTATTTGGGTTTGGGTTATTTTAGTCAAAGAAGGAAATTAAATTCTGGTTTATCTTTATAAGCTGAGATAATGTGGTAGGACTTTATCCTATATAATTAACTTGACAATGTTCTGAGCAGGAAATCCGTTCATTCACTATATGAATAAATTCAAATTAGTTAGAACAATAATTCTGCATAAGGCATTAAGAAATAACAGAAAGTTTGATTTAAAAAAATTTGCTTAGCCTACTGTACTTACTATATATATTTTTTTTAAAAGTGCAAGGGCTATCTAGAAAATAATCAACCTTGTAATATTTTTCTTCAAATTGTTGTGTAAAAGAACTTTCGTTAGTTATGTAATAAAATCCATGCACCCAAAAAAGTACATGAAAAGATTATGTCTGTCAAGATCTTGCCTTCATAATATTCTCATTATAAGATCACAATATCCACATTCCATACATCTTTATAAGCTTTACTTATTTTATTATCAGAGCACAGGTGAATTTCCCGCCACGCTTCCATGAAGAAAAACTTTACCATGTTCTTTTTTGTTGTCTAAATATTCACATTAGGAAAATATGTATACTAAATAAATGCCGTTATTATGCTTCTTGCTTCTTTTCTTTCTGAGACTACGAATCTTGGATGTTTAGCTACTTGGGCTCAAAGCGGAAAAGAGGTTTCTAAAGCCAAACTTCTACTCTGGTAGTTTTTGCGCTACCATGCACAGACGGAATCTGTGGAAATGAACTTCCTTCAAATAAACAGGACTGCTATATCAAATATCTTTCCTGAAAAAATTGTGTGATCTGTCCATCTTACTCTGAAAACATGCAACGTTTCCCCATTGTAATAGGGAAATAGTGATTCCTATTCATTTACTTGGTAGGGGCATGGTGGGAGCAGACAAGAGAAAAGATGGATGCCAGCTTATGAACTTTGTGCGCATGAAGGCACCTCCTTTGAAACTTTGACTGACGCACCTAAGCTCTTTAAAGTCCTGAGCTTTTTTCATGCATTGTAGAATGTACCATGACTAATTTGAGGACCCGTATTGTACTATGGGGTGAGATTTGATTTTGATCTGTCTTGATCTCTACTCTGAAAAGTATTTGATGATGTATAAATAAATTATAAATAAAT
>NW_010395780.1:68080-72747 GCF_000710305.1 Buceros rhinoceros silvestris | reverse complement strand
GAAGCCAAGCCATGATGATGATGATGATACTTGCTGGTCAAAATTTGACATTTTTAAGTGGGCAAATAGTCTTGATCTGCTCAAATGTACCCTTGAGTTTAAATGAATTAGTCAGTGTCTTTTCCTCTCACTTTTGACCTCACAGGGAGGTTAGATAAAGAGACCGATCATCAGTGTTTATGCTGTGAACAATTTCAGTTAAATGAAATCCCACAAAAGGTGTCTGGACCTGACAGAAACATCTTGCATGCAGGATGACTCCTGCAGCCATTGTTAGCCTTGTTTCTGTTGCTTCTCTGTGGAAGAGTTACAAGTAGTACTTCTCAGGAAGACTTTTCCTGGATCCTGGCAACAACAGCTACCAAAATAAACTGGCGTTTAATGGACAATGCTTTTTAATTGCTGGAATCAAAATAACTGTATTGGCTTTTTTTTCTTTTTTTTTTTTTTTTCTGGATCCTGGCAACAACAGCTACCAAAAAAACCTGCCGTTTAATGGACAATGCTTTTTAATTGCTGGAATCAAAATAACTGTATTGGCTTGCTAAGCTTCTTAATTTTTTTTTATCCCTGCAACTAGTCTTTATCTAGATTTGCTGTCAGTATGAAGTCAGAATATCAACGTTCTTGTTTACAAAACTGAAGATGCGCTTAAAAGAGAAAAACAAACCCATTAACACTCATACTCAGAGTATAGCTTAATCCGATTCAGCTTCCTTTTATATCTGTTGGGGTGGGGGAGCAAGGGGAGAGCCACTGTGCTGGACTCACATACAACTCCCATGCAAAAAAACTATTTCTCAGGTTACCACCTTAAAGAGTAAGTTCTTATCCTGGTGTCTTCATTTTCATCTTTGAGGGGCATTTGGCTTCCTCTTGAATGCAAATGTATTTCAAAGCACAATTTAGCAGTCTCTCTCTCCTTGTTCCTTCCCTAATTATGAGGTCTTGTGGTCTTCTAGGTAGCTGCCAGGCATCCAAGAGAAGGGTAATGAGATATCTTTATGTCTGTTTGAGGGTGACAAATAAATAGCTGAGATAACACATAACTGAGAAATAACAAATAACTGAGAAACTCAGAATACCAGGATTTATATACTGTTGTTCTTTTTTTTTTCCAGAAAGTCAAAGTAATTCCAATTATAAGATTACATTGTAACATTTTGTAAACAGTGTGTCACAAGAGTTTTATTCCATCACCAGCAGTTCCTGATTACAGGTCAGCTGGGCTTTAAATCACTAACCTGTGACATGTGAGTGCACCCTGCTCTTCTGGAGCCATCACACCACACATGACCAGGCCAAATTTTGTGTTAGTTCATTTGCAAAAATGCACGCATTCAATTTAAGCTTGAAAAAGTGTCTAGAAAAAAGAAGTCCCATAATGTCCAGAATGAAATTTCGTTCTGTATTCATTTGCGAGGTTTTTTTCACTTTCCCTGAGGGAAGGAACTGCACAAGTGTATGATCTCTTTGTTTCTACTTCAGCATTTCAATTGCTGCTTTGTGTCCACCTCACAGATAGTGACAATGGGGTCACCTGTGTTTGATCATTAAAGGGAATGCACCTCCTTATCTGCATCCTACACTTTACTGGAAGTGTAGGTCTCCTCATCAGGCTGGAAGGGATGAGTTCATCCATTTCCTGATGTGAAGAAAGGTCAGTGTCAGCAATTGCTGATTAGGTTTAGCAAAGTGAGGAAAGAGGATTAGCAAGATTGAGCTTTGTCACCTCTTACTTTTTGTTTCCAGTCTTCAGTGAATGAAAAATCATCTGCAACTGATTAGAATTCATGTCTGTCAGAAGGTATTTCAAAGAGACAGAAACCTCTGCCTGGCTCAGGCTGAGGTAAGTGTTGAAAATCCACTTCTCCTTACAGCCAGTTCAGCAAAGAAAAGTGAACATTGATGAGATTAGAAGCTTATTGGTCCAGAGAAAGTCAAGGAGAAACTTTTCCCTGGAATTTAACGACAGTCAAGGATTCTTGAGGATGAAGTGGTTTTTGACTACCACTTCTCTACCACCTTCCATGAAAGTCACATGAAAGTGGTACAGAGAAAGCTTTCATGGAGGATGGCTAGAAGTCCAGGCTTTGTTTTATTTAATTTTATTTTGCCATTATCGGGGAGAGAAGCCCTCATTATTTCATTCAGAAAAATGACACACAATTTTTGAGGAATGTGAAAAGTCAAGCAGATCCCTTAAATAAATAAGGTTTATAAAGAGAGGAAAAAATATTGGCAATCTTAAGTCTGTAAAAGTCAAGCTCATTTCTCATCATCAGTGGTATGACAGTAAATCTCGGAACAACATTTCTAGGGCAAATAAGATATAGAGTAAGAGTGGGAATGGAAGCCAGCCTGTCTGAGATATTCTGCATGGTACTCAAGGGATTACATAGATAATTGCACAGCACAAGAGACTGTTTCTGTTATGTCACTGTGCCTTACTTTTGTTAGCTACTGACTGATTGCAGAGTCAGTTCGTTGCCCCAGAACAGAGGAATGGGAAAAAAGAGACAGCATTCTTCTTTTGTTGAAAGAGATCGTTTTCTGTCTGTAGGTTCTAGAAATGCGAATAACCAAAGAAAAAGAGAAACATGAAAAGATCCAGGTAACTTCATAGTTCAAGTTGATGTTGTAACCTGTTAGATATTTGTACATTTTTACTTAGAGCAAAGTAGTCAGAGAATAAACCCTATAACATTTCCTATGGACAAACCTCTTAAGCTAACTTAGAAGTAATTCTGCAATATCTCACAAGCCATTTGATATATGTTCATGTGAATACTACGTACAAAACATGAGAAACAGATATTTCAGTGACCTGAGTTAGCCTCTTCTTCCAAACAAGCCTGTAGCTCTGGTGACACCACGGTGGGTACTTCAATGCAACCACCATATTTCTCACCTTAGAAGAGCTGCTGTGTGATTCCCTCTCATTAGGAGAGAAAAAAGTAGTTGTGTTGTCCCAGGCAGAAGAGGCAGTGGTGAAGATATTGAGTGCTATTCACATTCATGAACTACAGTTCCCATAAACACCACTTGGAAGATATGTGCTGAGATTATTTTTACTGTTGTCTCATTTCTGATTTTAGCCTGGAGCATTTCCCTGTGCCCCATGTAACCTGAAAATGTCTGGATAGGAGCATCTGGCTACTTCTGGCAGTCAAAGCCTGTTTGACCAGCTCTAGGGACAAGTGATGTGACCCAAACAGGAATCACAGAACAACCTCAGAGAAGTTTTGAAATGAGATTCAGACAGAAGATTCCAGGAACTAAATCTCTGGAGAAATAACTCCTTTTGTTTTACCATTTTCTTTCTCCTGTTTCCTGCCTGTGACTCTGCTGTTGTACTTTATATGAGTTTACCTCCTCTGTGTGCATTATATTTCAAATGTTCACAGATACCTACTCAGGTAACCAGGTAGAACGATTCACTATTTATCATTTGCCATGTCCAAATATCCAAATCCATCCATTGTGAAAAAACAGCTATGCAACAGGAAAGCTGCACGAACATTACCATAAGTAAACACATCTCCACAGGCTTTAAAATGAAGCATGTTTTTGACAACACAAAAAAAGGAAGAACCTCATGCTGTGTTATGGAAATCTCTGCCTTTGGAAGCTCAGGAGGCCAAAGATGCATGCAAGATTAGAGAAACAATGAGAATACTTCATGAGTCTTTTTCTTTTCTACCCTGGCAGGAACACTGGGCCTACTCTGAGAAGTCAGAAAGTTTTCCTTCAGAGAACAAGAGAGCAAGCAATGCTTATCCTGAATGGCTCTCTACACTCAGCTGCCTGTGAAAGGATGAGCAACCCTTCACCAGGTTGCAATTACATTAACTGTGAATTTCTACTTTAAATCAGACAGTATATTTGAATCTAAACCCAAATTTTGAACAGCGTCTTTGAAAGTAATGAGAACAATTAGCAGAGTAGCATTGCTTTACTGTGGTTTTGTATTTCTTTGGGGTCTATTTTCCCCAGATAACTGCTTTTTTTATCTGCTTTGAGCTAAGAATGTGTACAAGGCTTGGCAGGCTGGTGGAACACTGATCACTGAGAGCAGAACTTCTTTTTACTTTAAACTAACAAGAACATTTGTATCTGCCTGTCTCCATGACTCATGCAGTGATTGTAAGTTATTCCCCTCTGGGAACCAGAGGCTACCAGCTCATCTGTTTTACTGCATGCAGTAATTCACTTGCACTCTCTGGAAAGCTTTCTTACATAAAAAGCTCTGTGGACCTCTAACAGTCCCATTTCAGGATTCTACATTAGTTTCGATGAGATATCTCATATTTAAAGTTCAATATTTGCTCAAGCACCTATTGAAAAAAAATCTAAAGAGAGAAGGCCTGTCCCTTCCAGCATCATTTTTGTTGTTGACTCCACTCCTCAACTGGTCCTCACGCTTCTACCGATGCCATCTCAGCAATGCTATCAACACATCTCCTTGCTTTCTTTTGCGGGTGGTACGGTCTCTCCTACACAGAGCTCCATGTGCAGTTACTAGAATGGCAAAGTGAGAGGAAAGCAGAGCAGTCAGAGACTTCAAAGTTTAATTATGGCCTCATTTTTCTATTCTATTAGCAAATTACTAGTTTCATTGGCAGAAAAGGAGGCAGCATAGATGGTTGCGGTTGTTGCACGGTTCA
>NW_010395780.1:48160-67943 GCF_000710305.1 Buceros rhinoceros silvestris | reverse complement strand
AGCAGGAAATCCAAGCACATCAGGCAATGTACCTCACTATCCTTTTTCTGGCAGAGTCTGGTAGCAGATATTTAGAGTAAAATCATGACAGAGGGAAGTTTTGTCTCTTAAAGTCTTCCTGATCTTTAAAATAGACCCATTGGGACTGGAAGTTATACCTACATTTTTAGTAAACTTTTGATGTTTTATCCTGGAATGATGTTCCACACTCATACTCCGATGCACCCTACTTGGACAAAGCCCTTCCAGCATACACAGGTTGTCAGTCAGTCATGGCTTGGCTTTGCGGACGAAGATTTGGGAAGGGCTTTACCCACGCTTACTGCAAGCGCGCTGATGGCTGAAAAGGCCAATGCGGGATAGGCAAGACCGGTTGCAAAGAGCACGGTGGAAGAGTGTAGAAATGGCCAAGTCTTATTTCCCTATGAAGCAGTCAAGATAATGATTGTTTTGACTACCTCTTAGCTTTCCAAAATCTAGGTGGCCTGGTCTCAATTAGTCACAACCAACCATATGTGGGAAGGAAAAAGTGGTTCTCTGGGAGCATGCTTCATTCTGTGTCAGCAGCCCAGACAGCTGTGGTGCATCACTTGCCAAATACATGTGTGGTCCTCTGTGTGCTATTGAGAGACCCGGATTGACTGGGTTAGCTGTCCAAGCATTAAACAGCGAGGGTAAAGGGAGGTTAACCTCTCCTCAAGCAGTGGACGCAGGGAAACCTTAGGTGACTACAAAAGAAAACATTTCCATTGATGGATTTAATGTACCTATAATTACCTTCCTCTGAGTGCTTTAGCCTTCTAATCCTTTTCTGCAGTGGTAAAAAGCATTTGGTCTGCTACTTAGATTAGATTTTGGTACATATGCAAAGTGAATAGGATGTAAATCAGCACAGGATGCTGATCTTCCAGATGAGCAGCCCTATGTAAATGTAAGGAATTAATACAATCCTCGATAATCCAACAGGATGCTGATCTTCCAGATGAGCAGCCCTGTGTAAATGTAAGGAATTAATACAATCTTCGATAATCCGGATTATTTATGTGATAAATCATCTTGTGCCCTACAATTTTATTTTAAAGACCAAAAACACTCACCACTTTTAAAATAAATTTTCATTTGATTCCACTTCTTACAGTAAAAAGTTCCAGTTGAAAGAATCTCATGAAGAAATTCGTAGTTTGAGCCCATCCAGCTGCAGATTTCTTGTCATGCAAAGTTTTATGCAACAGTAAAATCTAATTCTCTGTTATGGTTACACTTATTCTTAGTTTGTCTTCCAGTACAAATTTTAAAGCAAATGCTAAGCAATTTGTTGGGATGACACAAACAATACAAATAAGCCTTAAGCGAGATGTTCTTATTAGTGGCTAATAGCATCTAACTATTATTCATCTCAGAAATTCCTTAGGTGAATATTTCACATGCTAAAAATGCTTCATGTACACCTATTGAAGATGTATAGGGAATAAAAAATCAGTCAAATTTAAAATAGAAGAAAAAACTATCATCCTTTGAAAAACTGACTTACCATTTTAACTTGTTTAAAGGTTTTCTTTCTTCTTTCAAACGGTTTTACATTCCACAAGCCATGGAGTTTTTAAACAGGAAACGAACAGATTTTCTTGGACATTTTGGCAACTCCCTTAAAGTGAATTCAAACCATAAATTAACTCTCTGAACACTTCTGTGTTGCCAGCCAGATAAATAAGTAGTGCAGCAGGGTGCAACACCTACAGATGTATTCCCCCAAGACTGTGACTCTCTTCTACAGAATAAACATATTGCAAAATTGCTGCTACACAAACATACTTCCCTTCCGGCTCCCTTGCCTGTTGAGGAGTTGTCAAAGGTTTCCACTCCACACCGGAGCCCAGGCTCAGCCTATTGCTGGGGGCAAGAGGACACTGTTTTTCTCAGTGTAAAAGTAGTGTCAGCCACTACAGCTAGCAAGGCAGAAACAGTATTCACCTCCCCACTGTTCCACTTGTTACGTGGGTATATAACAAGGCTTCAGACATATAGAACAGCACCAAGTAGCTCGACCATTCATAGCACGGGTGTCAAGCGCAGCAGCCTTTTTCCTTGGGATGGTGTGCAATCATAGAGAACCAGGGCCATAAGGGACCTCAGTCTAAATAACTAGTTTATTCATCTGCCCCAAGGCAGGATCTCCTGTACTTCTGCAACATTGACAGATGTTTATCTAACTCTAATGTATTATTAAAAGCTACTGGTAATGGGCATGCCATAATAACCAGACAAATTATTCCTATGGTTTGCTATAGTTTTAGTGACATTTTTTAGCAATGCATTTTGCCAGACATTTATAACCATCTTTCTCAGCGCAATTAAAGTTTAAATTTAGAAATCTTGTTAAGAAATCCCACTTGTTCTCAGGAAACACAATTTCATTTCCCTTTTATGACTTCTCGAAAACTGTACTTCAGCATAGCATGGAAATACCAGGAGGCTCTGCTGAGTTTCTCAATGGCCTTTTTTTCTTGCCTTCTTCTTGGGAAGAAATTTGCCTTACAGATTACCAGAAGAGGATGGCAGCCACCCTGAATTATTAGTTTCAGATATTTACTGATAAAAGTAGGAGGTGTTTTTAAAATTTTTTTAGGGTTTGCTTTGAAAACCATCTCAACTATTGTCTAAATGAAAAAAAAAAAGGTTACAAACTTCTAGAGAATAGAAGCTTTAGAAAGGAACTTGTATCTCACACACAAATCTACAAACAGCGTTAGCACAGATATCCAGTGCCCTCAGAGTAGAATACAGGCAAAAAACATACTACTTGCAAAAACCCGCCTGAGTAGCTGGCCTTTGTGCTTCTGAGAGCATCCCCTGTGATGCGAGATATGGTGCTTATTAACTGGGTGAAAAGTTCTCTGTCTTTCTGGGGGACTCATAGGAAGGGCATTGGGGAATTCTGTACTTGTGACTTCCTAACTGGCTTCCAGTTAGCTAGAAACTTCCAGAGGATAGCCACTCCCTGCCCCACTGCTTTGCTGGGGAGGATATATTGTCTCACTGGTACAAGAATTTTCTGTGTAGATAGTAGAATTGTGGAGAAAACTAAGGTGGTGCTTGAGCTAATCATACAATGAAGGCAGGTTTAGTGTGAGCTCTGACATTACTGCACTTCCTCAGATCCATTCAAATGAACGAATGCCTTAAAGTTATAACCTTGTTTTATATCTGCTTTTATACCATACACTTTCTATAACTCATGAACTTGTCCCTATAACAAGCCTATAATGTTTGACTTTGTAACTGTATAACCCTATAAAATTTGGCTTTCTAGGAGATGGAAGAGAATAATCAACATAAAACAGACAATTCCAGGGGCCACCATGATCCCACCCTCTGACTATCGTGATTTTTAGAGGCAATAGGTGAAGAAATGCCTTACTTTAGGCTGTAATTCAAAGAGAGGTCCCAAAGCATGTCTGAGACCAGTGCACTTTGTTTCCCTTCAAAATATCCTTTGCAACTAAATACATTTGTATTTTAAGCATTCACCTCTTGCATAGGGAAGGTTGCTGAGTCCTACTGGAGGGACAAGGAGAAACATAAAGAAGAGATGAGAAATCAAGCAAAAATGTTATCTGCTGGGATCTGTGATGGCTAATAAAGTAATTATCAGCACAGATGTTTGCAACCTGTCTAGTTCACAGTGACCCCTGCAATCAGAAGCCATAGGCAAGGAAGGCAGGAAAGGGGGAGAAACCAGAGGTTTTCAGCTGTCAGTGGAAAGTAAATTGGTTGGTTTACTTTAACTTTACACTAAGTTGTCCAGTAGGTACATCTTATGCTCCCCAGCCAGCTGTGCAGATTGCAAGAAAACAACGATTTAGCGACTTCCCGTTTTCCCTCATCAGTATCTCAGTCTTCAGAATAACACATTTGCTGCAAAATTCACAAGAAAGGAACAGAGAAAACAGGTGATTAGAGACCCAGGCTATTGGAAACCACCTGCATGAAAATGTGCAGTCACACATACTTCCTCATTTTTTATTCGGTATGTGAAAAACCATTCGTTCCCACTGCAAGTACAGTGTGACACATCTTTTGACTAGCCTGTTAGGCCAAAAGGGTAAGGGAGGCAGCACATTCTTTAACACTAAACCTACTGGCTAAATCTTGCATTCTGACCAGGAAGTCTTGTTTGAAACGATAACACTTCAGGGATGTAACCTTAGAGTCAATCAAATGACACTGACCAGTTCTTTAGAGAACCTGGTAGGAACTTTGCTTGAGGTAGGATCAAGCTAAAATGTCAAGGTGGTGTTTGCCATGCTGTGTGCCACCTCCCAGGAGCTGCCTTATTCCTGAAAGGCAAAGAGCTGACCACTGTGAGCATGAAATTGGTGGAAAAGGAAATATTTAACAGTATCAAAACCACTCGCAGAACAAGTACAGAAACAGTATCATCTTTACTTAGGTAAACCCTTGTAAAGATCACTTTTCAGTATGGAAGCAAGAGTTGAGGGGGTTTGGAGAGATCAAAGGCAAGGGCGCTAACCAGTTGTGATAGCTGGCAATGTGAGGTGCTACGCGCTTTTTCCTAGGAACTGAACTGAAGCTAGCATTTCCTTTAGTAAATCACTGAACTAGCCATAGGTTTGAAGTAATGACACAGAGGTTAAATTGCCTGAGCATATTAAAATTCCTAGAGGTGTTACTTAGACTTTAGCATCCCTGTCCACAAACTGAAAGAGGCTTGAAGAGGAAGAAAACTCTTAAGCAAAGGTGCTCAGTCTACTGGATAGTTATTTCCACCTTTAGGTTCATACTAATTTTGTTTGCCTTGCTACTCTTTCTACCAATCATAGTAGACAATAAAAATACAATAAAAACCCAGTCCTTTCCACACTGCACCTAGGCAAACAACAGTTATCACCAGTAATAGCTATGAGATATGGAATGTTTGAGCTCAGCATACGCTCAGGGAGAGGGGGAGGAATATATATGCCCTCATCAGTGACTAAAAGGAGGTGAGAGAAGAGGGGAGGCTGACTGTGACTTGAAGGTGTGGATTTTTTCTGCCCTCCAGAAATAAACGTCCAAATCTTTTCTTTACTTATTCTTTCACTATGCTAGTGAAGTTGTGAAGAAAGGTGATAAATATGTGAACTGGTAAATAGTTCAGAAGGAAAACATTTCCAGTTCAAGAAATAAAATTCATAGACTTTTAAGACCAAATGAGAAAACTATGGTAATATAAACTAATCCCTACCATCACTCTCTACTGCAGTTTTTGTTGAGGTTGAAGCAAGTACTTTCTTCCAAAAGTCTCTGCCACCTTGGTTTGAATATTTCTAGTTTACAGAGTATCTACTCCAATAAACAGATAACTTATTTCAATGACCAATCTCACCATTAAAATCAGTATATTGTCACTATCCTGAACTTCCCTCAATTTAACTCCCAGATAGAGATTTTTATTGCATCTCAATGCACAAAACTAAAGAGTGCTATTCTTAAAAAATTCTGGTTTTCACAGCGAAATCTTAATGTATGGCTTGGCATCAAGCTTGGAGATATCTTCAATACTGTTACAATGATGTGGGCTGCAATTCGTTATGTTTCTGACTGGAGAAAACTAAGAGATAAACGAGTGAGTAAGCAGTTTCTGTGAGTCAGCATGAACCAAACCCCAAAAATGTTCCAAGACAGAAAAAAGGAAAATGTTGGTAATTAACTAACAAATCAAAGTGACATTCCAGTTTAGCTTTATCAGAACAAAATAACTGATGTTCTGAGGCCACCTGTGACTCTGGATATCTACCATTAATCTAAGAAGAAAGTCATGTGCCTACTAGCCTCAGGAAGAGCAGCTCAAAATGAAGGCTTCTAGGGTACAAGACTCCTTGCCCTGAAGCCGGCTGTCTTGGGAATGTGTCCAACCTTCACTGGCATACGGAATAGCTGGATAGCTGTCAGCACCTGAGACCATCTGTCAAAGTACAAGTAAAGGGCTTAAAGTTACAGAGAAAAGGCTGAAAAGCAACAGAAGCTGATAAATGTTCAACACTTTTCAATGTCATGTAGCCAGGTTGAGTATCTGAACAAGCATTCAGGGTCCAAATTTCAAAGGCACTTAAAAAAAAAGAAAAAGTAGGTAATCCAATGGCCAGCACTTGAAAAGAATCATGAACTATCTCTTAGAACCATTCCACAAAGTGAAATCTTAATAAAAAAACCCAGGTCACTCAAACTTCTATCTAAATTGTGTTAGATATTTCAGGTCAGTAAAAACCAGTACTATTTTTCTAAAGATTAGTTTTGCAGTAGAATAAACATAAGTTTGGCTTACAAGCTGAGAATTAATTGCACAGAATAAAACATAACAAATTTAAAATGCATATCAATTAAATGTACTCTTATCCCAGGGAATCACTTTCAGCTTAATGAATAATAGCACCAGACCCGGTTGCACTTATAGCAGTATTCTTTGTGCAGTATTGAGACGACTTCAACTTTTATGGCAAGATGAGTAATAATGAAGCTTTTCATTTATTCTCCAGTTAGGGTAATCAGATAAGCAGGGGAACACACAACCTTTCCCCAAAATAATAGCAAACTTCTTATATTAGTAATTGTGAAGCAATAGTTGAAAAAATGATTAAAGTGCATTTCAAGATACAGAACATAAAGGACACAATTAAGCATCAATTTGTTGTTACAGAATAAATGAAAAAAAAAGTTAGGATATAGAGGCCTGACTCATGTCTGTCATGCGTGAGACAGAGCAAACAACAACTCACACAAGACCTGAACACTGGCTTCTATTTATGAACCTACTGATTATTTCACATGCTCCCACTCTCCCACAAGCACTGTCTTCCCTAGGTCTTGATTTTCCTCCCCAGACAAGAGATCTCTCCTGGCTTGGGAAGTTCAGGCTGCAAGTCAGGCTTGTTCCTGCTGCACAGCTGCTTGCAGTTATCAGTCTGCCCTCTTACCAGCTATGGTTCCTGAGCATCCCCTAGCACTTGCCTTTATTGATCTCCCCATTTCCAGGATCTTCCTTCAGCTGAGATGTTCAGACATTCACGTATACGCTCATATGCAAACAATTTTCTGCTACCTATGAAAAAACCCCTGCATTCACAGGTGGGTTTTTTTTTTTTTTGTCTACTACAATGACTATTAGACATTTGTGATTGGACAAATTGCTAATCTACAAAAGAACCTCAGAGATTTTCAGAAGCATCTAATGGCCCTGAAAGTGTCCATGAATTTCCTACAGTGGAGATATTCTTCACCAGAAAGGACTACCTCAACTTAATAAATCAATACTGGATGACTTTTTGAAAAAATTGAGAGAGCGAACAGTGAAAAACTACCCAGATCAAATAACATTTATTCAAGAGTTTAAAGCACTTCAGCTCTGGAACTGCCATGACATGTGACGTGCAGCTAGTACTGATGAGGTGCTAGAGGAATGAAATGTGGCAGTATGGCACCAATCTTTAACAAGGGCTCCGTGCTTCTGGTGAAATCACAGACAAATTCCCAACAAAGAAGAGAATGAATAGTAAATATGCTATATGTATCTACATGACTTTTGTTTGAGAAAGTTTGTAGGGACAGAGTCAATGCTCAAGTGGTCGGGTTGTCACCTTCCAAAAAACGTGGCAACAGTGCTCCTCACTGAATGCTCTTCAGCCCTCTCAGTTTGGGAGGAAAGATTCCCTCAGGGACTTGTAACTGCTTAAAAAGTAGGAGTGAGACCTCTAAACTATATACAGTCAGTTTTCACAGTGGAAAGGCAGTTGTCATGGTCACCCTAGGTTCAGCGCTGGGATCTGTATTCTTCAAGATATAAATGAAAAGTGCTAAAAAGTGACAAGCCAAAGTTTTCAGATGATACAATAATTTCTGGATACTGAGATCTAGTGCAGACTGCAGCTCTGGCTACAATGAGCTGCCACAGAAGGATTGCATGGTGTTGAATGACCAAGCAATAAAATGGCCAACAAAACTCAGGAACAGTGAGTGTACAGTAATGTGTATGTGGAAAACTATCCACAGAACTCCACGAGCCTGTAAAGACTTGTTGATAAATTGTAAAGTAGTTATTTCCATTCAGGAAAGAGCTCTTCCACCCACTGTAAATGCTTCTCTCAGAAGATCAGCTGGATTTTCCAGTAGGCGTCAAACAGGCAAAAATAGATGGTTTAGCCAAACACATGCCTCACTGCTGAAACTACTGGGAGGCCTCACTTTCCCCTACCCCCACTTCTTAGTTCCTTCCTTCATTCCTCTTCTTATTTAGCCTTCTCTACTCGTTTGTCCCACATCCACTGATCTCAAGCATGTGAGCCCTCCGTCTGGCTCTGTGACCTGACTGATCATAAGGCAAGCCAGCTCAGCTCGCCAAAGACAAAAACACTTATTTTTGTTAAGTGGCTTTTCTGCCATTTCAGTGAATTGGCTTACTGTGTGTCTGGACAAGCACCAGAAATGTACAGGCAAGCTGGGGTTTGTGAACTGAGGAGCTGGGATTTATGAATTGAGAAGCTGGGGACCTTTCCATCTTGGCAGTAGCGAGCTGTTACCTTTTCTCAAGCTGCATTATGAAACCACAAGCCAGTGCTCATTTCTAAGCATCTGCTACTGTCCCTGGACAGCAAATTACCAAAATTAATCTTTGTTCTGATGCTGCACTGACATTCTTATTTTCAGTGAATCAGACTTTGAAAGCAATATGGATAGTTACCTTCAAGCAGTGTAGATAAATCTGTGAACACTATCCCAGAACTTCAGCAGTCTTCTCCCATTCAGTAATCATTAAGGTAATAGATTTTCCAGGTCTTCTCCCTGTTCAACAAATCATGAAGAAATTTAGCTACCAAAGCCTAAAATAAACTTCATACATACACACATATATTTTTGGATCTCACAATTCTTTCTTTGTTTTAAAGTGGAATATATCCATCTTTATTGATTTTTTTTTCCTGAGACAGAAATAAACATGTTGTTGTAGCCCCAGCAGAAATGTTACAGCTGAACTCATTCTGCCATTTTTGAAATAAAACTATTTCACCATTATTGTGAAGTCCCATTTGCTGCAAAGAATTAAATGCTTTAGGGATTAATTACATGTTCTGAATCATACTTGTATAAAGATACCACAAAATGGCATCCAAGGAGTATTCAGAGATGATTCCATTTCAACTTTTGAAATCTTACAGCCTGAAAACAAACTTCTTTATCCGGAGACAGCCTTGATCTGGGCTATGTCTCTGCCCAAGCTTGACATCTCAAATCCAAATGTGGAAATATGGTGGCCAATCAGTAAAAAATCTCCCCAACTTGGGTTGAAGACAAGGTCAGCAAAAGAATGCTTTGTTCACAGATGTTACTTTCTTTTTCTTCAAAACATATAAACGCAGCAAAAAACCGCACAAAGTTGAATGTTTAAACTAAAGAAAACCCAAGAAATAGAGTTTCTGCTCACACAAACTCACATTTCTAAGAATAAGCCATCCTACATTACCATTACTGTGACAGAGAGTAAAGCTCCTGGGGTCCGGGCAGAGGGCAGCTAGTGGAGCACAAGAAACATGTACATATCAAAACCTGAGATTTTTGATTTCATACTCTCTAAAGAAAAATGAAACTTCATTTGCTGTTAATGAACACATTTTAAAGTAAATTTAATTTGGCCCACATTACAATTACTGGCTTTGGTAACTTCATGCTCGTGTTTGATTTTTGTACCATTTCATTCCTCTGGAATACCTATAACCATATGATCAAAACCTCCAGAATCTATGTATACGCTTGCTGATACGGCTTGGCATAGCACTGGCCAAAACCATTTTAAGCTGTGTCACACTTCTCTTCGGCAGCATAGCTGTATCTAGGTTAAGTGCAAATATAGCAAGGCCTATAAACACCAACTGATTTTTGTGTGAACAGGTCAGTGAAGTAAGGATGACAGCCTGTCTTAGATGGGAAACTGCTGACATTTAAATGAGCATTACAATTCACTGTGGTAACCCACAGAGAAATATAACAGCCATAGGCAGCTAAACGGATTGGTTAAACATTCTTCACCTTCCTGGTCTGAGTGGAACTATGAAAGTGCATTAGTATAAACACTGGCATTTAATATATTACATCATACTGGAAAAATTGTCGTGAATAAACACAAATCCAAGTGCAAACTCTGTTTTTCTAGTTTATAGAGAGAAAACAACATGATCCTGTATTCTCCTTTTCAAATGTCCTGCTGCAGCAGCCAGCTTGCAAAGCCATGATAAATCTCTGTTAGAAAATACGAGGGAGGGGGGAAGCTCAGGACCAGCACCTGGTGCATGTGGCTGGAGCTGAGATGGTGGAGCTCTGCCTTGGCTCCCACCTTCTGTTTGACCTTGGGCAAACTTCTGCCTTTCTCTGGCCTCTGTTTTCTCCCCCATCTTCTGTTTCCCTTCAATATGTAAGGGATATGATCAAAGGTGCAAAAGTTAAGCACAAAGATTCCTCTGAAAGTCCATTTGGGCATTTAGTTCCACGTATCTGAAAAGTGAATTTTAGGTCAAGGATTCACAGATTCACAACCACGCACTACCTAGGGTAAACCCAGCCTTCAAATGACTTTCCAAAGTCCTAGAAAACAGTTTGCAGATCAGTATAGCATTGCTTAAGACAGATAAGTCATTTAAATCTCAGTTTGCAACTAGTTCTGAGTTTAACGAGACTTTGCAAATTAGAGCGTTAAAAGAAGGCATCTGCATAATCTGGCAGTTCAGCGTACGGATGCCAGGAGAAGCAAACCTATTTGATATGTCTATAAAAGCTGATAGCAGAATTTGGTGGTTATGAAATTCGTGTTTGAATTGTTGGTCTAAACAGAACAGAGGCTAACGGTCTGACAGGGTGTTGCATGTGGGCTGTATCCCGAAGCAAGTGGGAAGATTCAGTGCCTAGCTTTGGTGTTAAGATATCACAACTGATGTGGAGCAGGAGTGATCAGAGGACAACACCAGACAGCAGCTGGAGAGAAAGTGGTACAGAAAACATTGCTTCTTCCCTCCCAGCATCTTAAGGGACATACGATAATAATTTTTCTGGCCTATGTAAGCCCGGAGGGAAGGAACAATCCTCTGTGGGCTTTTTAATAACAGTGGTGTTGCAGGTTTGATAGCCAGAAAAGTGAGGCATGGAGGAGAGATAACATCATTCATCAGAGCAGATATAAAACATTTTCAAGCAGAGTCACCTGCCAGGTCTGAGAACCCGACAGCACATCTGATTTTTCCAAATATATCAACAAGGCAAGTAAAATATGTTGCCTCTCCCTACTGCTCTTGCTTTCCTGGAAATACTGTTCCATAGTTATCTAGCATAGGCATTTACAACACAAATTATTAGAAGAGCAAGGCCTGGGCAAGTTCCTGTACCACTAGTGAATAGCACAAGAAAAAGACAGTAGCTGCTGGTGGACACACTAAATTTTCCCTTCTTAGCAGTGTTTAAGGAACATGTCTTCCATAGTTTCACTTCCTCATTTACCACAGAGTTCAGTGGATGTGACCCAAGTTTGACAGAAAGCATAATTTTATTTAGTATAAAGCAAATGTGAATGTCAGATGGAGGAGAATTGTGTTCTTAAACGACAGATCCCAGTCAGTGCTAAGCTTAGCAGCCCCTTTCTTCAGGTGTCGGTATAGTTATGTCAGTTTTTCACTGTGAATGATTCTTCTCCTTTCTCCAGACGCTACCTTACAAAACTAATTCAAAAATAAGTGATTAATACTAATCCCATTTATTTCCAACCAATGCCTGAGGCCACATGCTATGCCAGTACAGACGTATTGCACTCAAGAGTGTGTTTATCCCCTGATCACAACCCTTCCTCATTGAAATGCATGCTATTAAGTAGGCTCTCACAAATTTCTCAAAAAGCTCTCCCTAAACAAGCACAATGTGATAAGAAACCAAAGTCAGTTCTCCATTATGACTGATTTTCCTTCAACCTTTATCATCTTTGAAGTTGATATCAGAGTAGCTAAAGTTACTTGCTAATCTCAAGCACCTTCTGAAAGTAGACTCTAAAACTTGTCTCTGCAAAAGTTTTAATCTCTGAAAATTGCTATCAAAAACTGCAGTAAACCAGCCATCCATCCACTCTCAGCTCTTATCGCAGTAACACAGAAAGATATATAGCCATGCTGGCATGCGTTGAAAGCAAGCCAGATTTCAAAGAAGGCCATCTGCATGCAAAACTTGCTCTGTTTTCATTGTTCGAAATAGTGCCGCCTTCAATTTCCTTAGTTGTTTTGTGTGTGTGCCTGTATGTGGCTTGTCATAGCACTTGTTTGGAAGGGCCATAGAAGAGATCTCAAGCATAAGGCTGAAATAACTCCACTGAGTCTACCCATAACCCTTTTGCCCCAAAAGGCAAAATGCTTAACAATGAGGCCATTGCCAGGAAAGTGTCATATTTTAGGACATGGTATGCTTTATAGATTAAGATAAAGAGATTTATAAGCTTTTATATCCTGATTTCATCCAGCTTCTGTTCCCTCTGTCCTGCTTCTATTTTGTCTGCTGTTCTTACGCCTCCACCTCCTCTTTTGTTCCATAAAACACTAGCTTTTGCTGACTACTTTCTCTGGATCGCTGGAGCTGAATCTGCTTCTAAAATATTCTGCAAATCATTTATTCTTAAAATATTTTTTCTAGCATTTTGAATTCTACCCTCTAATCTAGTCCTTGATGCTGGCACAGAAGAACTCCAAATCCTGTCTTAAAGAAATAGGGTTAGGTGGAAGAGTTAGCAAAACAATGCCACTGTTTTCTTTTAGGAAGGGGACTGCTGCAGCGAAGCGGGAATTGCCGTTTTAAGGGACCAGTCACATTATATTTTTGTTAAGAAAAGGAACCATGACTGCACTAACTTCAAAGCAAGCCAAAAGCTGAATTATTGTAATTTAGTCCCACGCAAGATGTATTTGAGAATCACTCTCACTGTGCACAACCCAGATATCCTATGTCCCTTCTCTGAAAAAGTACAAGTGCTCTATTATTAGCAAAGGGCAGCAGCAGCAGCTTCTAACAGAGCTGGGAGAGGATGCTAGCAGGGCTAGAAAGGTAGTGTCTGCGGCTGAACACATTTGTTACTTCATCAGCAAGCCTGGCCAGGACTTGCACAGCTTTTGGGACTAGTAGCATGAAGGGACAAGCTCCATAAAGTTGCAACAACAAAGCTGTTCTCTGCTTATTTAAGCAAAACTTTTCCTCTGAGGCAGAGTCTGAAAACTCCCCACGGAAAACTTATTTACATATTTGAGTGATACATCACTCAGTTATGTGAACATTTCTCAGGACTGCAAATCTGGTAGCTCGTCTAAATCTGAGAACCCACTGTGTTTTTTCAGCTTCTTCCCTGATACAGGCAGAGAAAATTTTAAATAGATAAATCCTATTAATAGTGACTATTTCTCTTACTGCTGAAGAAGAAACAGTAGCAAGATGAGCTATAATTTTTCATCCAGATGGTGAAGTTTGTGCCTGTTTCTAGCTCTTGGACTGCAGATCATAGGCTTTGAAGACTTGCAGTCCCACGCACCTCTCCCTCTAAAAAATGAAGAAGAAAAAATGTTGCTCTGTCTTCTAGTCAAAGTTGGTTTGGGTCACCAAAGCAGTGCAAGTCTATGAGACAGCTCAATTCCAATCAACTGGAGAACCAATGGAAAGGCTTTTAATATCAAGTGATATGGAATGGAAAGACAAAGTATCCATTAAAGCATAGGACTCATATCTTATCGGAAAAGTCTCTGAACATCCATGCTACACATACCTTATGCTGCATTAGAGTGGGGGGACTCACATATCTGTACGGGATTTACTGGAGAGGAATTGCATGGGGTAAGAGAACAGTCGTGGCGGTTTATCAGCAGCAGCATTCTGCACTTCCAGCAAAAGCATAGGAGTAGGCTCTTCCCACCACCCCCTTTGCAGCAATAAAGTTCTAAAAAAAATTCTTTTTTTTTCTTTTTGTGGCTACAATAGAAACTTGGAGAGCTGTGATTCAAATGCATGCTCAGAGATGTGGCTCACAAACTTGAGTACTGTGAATACTTTGCAATGCTGCAACAGCAAAGAGTGTCTGGCCACAGACACTGCAAGAGTGAGCACTGGTACTGCACAACGCAACTGGACTGCACCAGCTGCCTTCTTGTGCATGGAGAAGTTTTTAGCCTGGAGTCCTTTTGGTAGAAACTCTCAATAACTCCAAAATGCAAAAAGAGTTACACAGACCCTTTGTGGGGGCTATACAAACACCTTTATGGACCTTGCTGAAAATGCTTCCTGTGAAAGCAGATTTCTTCTTGTACTTCAGAACAAACGCAGAGGACAACAATCCTTACATGAAGCCATTAGGATTCAGTGCCAGGCCCTACTGCTGTTCTGGCATTCAGAGGGGAAGGTCATGCACCTTTCTTATTGCTGATGGTTTGTTTCCAGCAAGAAAACTGCTGTTGATAAATTACTCCGTACCATTGACAAACCCCCACTCTGTATCTCTCTATTCAGGACCCCTCTCCCTGTAAACGTAGAACCTCTGGGACACAGGCAGGAGAGCCTGAGAAATTATCAGATTATTGCAAGAGGGGGAAGAGCAGGTGGAATTGTAAATAGCAGCAGACACAGGGAGGAGACGGTAAGTTGTGAACAAGTAGCTTTTGTTTCCAGCTGCTAGCAGCGTCAAATTATTCTGGCAAGACCAAAATTACAGCTAAGGCAGACCATATCACAGGGAATCCGTTAATTACTGTAGAAAAGAGAAATTGGCACCAGCAGCCTGCAGTCACTCCTGCGAGGTAACCAAGGGTCAGCTGGTGACAGATTTCACCTGGTGACAGATTTCACCTGGTGACTTGACTGAAGAGACAGACAGAGAATGCCAAACGTAGTGTGAAAGCAGCCGAGCAAAGCCAGGAGGCCATGAAGCGTGCGCTCACCAGAGCCTGCCTCAAGCTCTCGGCTGTAGCTCTCTGGCTTCCCCGTTTCTGCCCAGCTGCAATTCTGTCCTCCACTTATTCACAAAAAAGCAGCAGCTGTTTATTGAGGAAGAAGCAGTTACCCCTGGAGAACATAATCAAATATTGAGATATGAAGAGCAGGCCTGAAAAAAAAATTAGAGAAGAATGAATGAAGGAGGTAGAAAGACACAAAGGAAGGAGTAAGTGAAGAATAAAAACACTTCAAAATCCAAAGTGTCTCCTTATCCAGAAAGAACGTACATCATCTTCTGTCTGTATGTATCCAACTCCCCCGCGAGGTACAATGATCTGACTCCCAGCTCTGTCCTTGGCAAATCACTTTATTTTGCTGTGTCTCTGTCTGCTATCTGGAGATGGCTGCTGGCATTTTTCTTTCATTATGTAACTTGATTTGCTTGATCAGGTTGTAAACTTTAAGGTGTAGAGACACCCACACACTCATTCTGCTCATGACCCATGCCTAGCAACAGCTGGGGGCTCTCTGCCTCTGTAGAGAGTCCCCAGGATCTGCAGTAACTAAGCAGTGAGCACGCTGGTTGAATGTTCTGGTTCCCTTTAGCAGCAGCAGCCAGACCAGCAGCTGCGGCAGTGGGATGTTTCTAAGGCGGAGGATCCTCTGAAGCTGTTAATGCCAAAACAGAGGAGAAAACACGTTTAGGGATAAATGTACTTTCATCTTCACAAGTCCTTAGCAGGGAAGGAAGAAAGAAGAATGAATAAGTAGATCAACAGCCACTGAAGTAGATGAATACTAAGATATCCTAAGGACATGCAGATCTAGGCCCAGAAAAATGTCTGGGATACTAAAAAGTAATTTTGAGATGCTCCCAGAGGAGACCTCTGAACTAGGTGTCCAGACTTATTCTATAAGCCGTGGTGAGTAGGTCTCTGTAATTCTTTTCTTTAAGGCACTGTGAAGAGGAGGGTAGCATCATTATTCCCAGATGAGGAAAATGAGGCACAAGGAGGTAGGATGACCAGGCCAAATATGCAGCCTGGTCCAGCTACAAGCTTGCTCAAGTTGCTTCTGTTCTCTCATGTAAGCAGAGAACCAAGTTGTTCAGGGTTAGGCATGCATAAACCAAACAGTGTTTAGATGGGTCATCAGCAACAAACACTGCAATGTCATCAGTACTGCTAATCTTTTCTGCAAGGTATGGTTTGAAGGAATGGGTAAAATATTTTCCAAAATCAAATGAATGCATTAAGAAAGGGGGGGAAAAAAAAAAAAAGCAAGCTCTGGGACTTGCAGGTTTTTTAGCCAGGTCAGAAAGAGACAGAGCTAATGCTTCTACATCAACTGAGAAGGGACAGAGTACGATCCTGCTAAGAGATAGTCTTGTTATGATATTTGATTTAACCATTTCAAAGAGGAATGGAAGGTAAGGTGTTTTCATGGAGTGCATGGTTTTATTCTGCAGCAACTCTATGAACATAGGAATTCTCAAGCTTGTCCTGATCTCCCCGTGGAGTTGTGGTTTAGAGGTTAGAGATGGAGAGCTTAGAGACAAAAGGGCTGTGGGTTCTGGTTGTTGCTGTTTTCTGTTGTACTTGGTTGGTTGGTGGGTTGGTTTGATAAGAGGATGTTACCTCTTAACAGAAGAGCCCTATCTCCTTGGCAGCATATGTAAATGCATAAACAGGGTCAGAGATTTCAAACATAGTGATCTCAATTTTTTTTTTCTGGTATGCAAGATGGAAAGTAGAGAGACATTTCTGACTTTCAGTGCAAGTCAGCTGATTCAGAACTGGAGCCAGGCTTTAACTAGAACATATAACCTTCAAAGCCACCATTATATCAATGCCATTTCATTACCCTAGGATATTTTCCAGAAGGACATGTGTTTTTCAAGCTGCATATATACACATATATATACACACACTCACACTTCTTTCTTGGAAGGTGTTCATTATCTACACAGCATATATATGCCAGGGAAAGCATTCATTAGTGAAGATGCAAATGCTGAAAAACTAGTGGAAAATGAAGATGTCATTGCTGGGGCTCCACTACTTAAAGTCAAGCTGGAAGAAGGATATCAGTTTCCAGGTAATGGTAATAGTGCAGAAGAGGATGTCTTACATGAAAGGACACTGGGAGCAGCAACAGCATTGGAGAGGCAATGACGTTGCCTCCTCGAAAACCTCTTGACCTAAATCGCAATTCTTTCAATGTCTGTGACATTTTCTGCAATCGGGATAGGGATGAACAACCTACTCACTCACTGTTTCCATCCCCTGAAGGTACTAGTGCAAACAACTCATTTTAGTGTGGTTTCGCCGGTAGAAGTATAACCTTGAACCAGGTTGTTACACACACAGCATTACTCCCACAGAGAGATGCGATATTGAGATGCTAATTCTGGTGTCCTGCCAGGGAGGTTCTGAATCCATTTTTTAGGAAAACAAAGGGAGAGGTAATTGCACAATATGCAAAGGCTTTTGTAATTTTCTTTAAAGGCAGGGTTTTATTTAAGCAGAGAGACAATGAGCAAAGACATTTGAAATGCAGGGAGGTACTAGTGCAGAATGGGAAATGAACTAACAGTAGCTATAGGTCAGTGGAGGTTGCAAAAAGAAAAAAAAAGTAAAATCCAGATAATTAACCCTTGCTTCCGGTTTCTGCCCAGATTTCCAGCCCTGAGGGAGGGTGTTGCAAGACAGATGCCAAGTGAACCGGTTCAAGGTGTCCCATCACTTCTGCAGCACAAGTCAATTGCCTGAACTTGAGAATAAGATAGCAACTACCAGAAAATCTGCTGTTACTTGTTATTTTTAGATCAAGGGAATGAGATGTGTGACCACAAAGGAAACCCCACCTGCATGCTTCACTTCAAAGGCTGAGGACACTTTTTTTTCTCCTAATACGTGCAACTCCCCTGTGTAAGATAATTTTGACAGGCTTTCAGGAAGTCAAACTGCCCTTTGCAAGCCTGTGCAAACTCTCTACTGAGTAATACTGAAACTTAAAGTTTAGAAGCTAGCTCTCGCTAGTCTCCATAAAAGACAAACGGTAGAACTGTATTTTCCTTGTTTTTTAACTGACCTCTATTTTTCTCTTTCCTTGAAATGGCCCTACCTAGGCAAATCACTGAGGTTTTTACTTATATAGAAAAGAAATTCTTGTCTGCCATTCCTGAAAAAATATCAAAGCTTTCTCCATAAAGAATAACAGGCAAATGTGACTCATAATTCACCAAACCCATGTTAGGGAGGAAGCGGATATCTTGCACGAAAAAGAACAATCATAGGTTGTTCTAATCCCCACTAATTCTAGCCAGTGCCTAAAATCTTTCAGCGCTACCAGAGACAGATTTTGAATCAGGAGAGAAAGGGGTTTTCTTGTTAGACTCAGCCCCTGACTTCACAACACAGAAGTAATTCTTACATGTCACAGAACATCAGAAAGACTAGCTTGAACAGGGCATGAAGCAGTTATTGTTACAAACTCTTTACAGCTGTCTGCTTCTTAAATATTGCTCCCATCCAAAGCCTCTTGGAAAAATTTAAATTTCTTTGCCATAGCTCAGACACATATTCTACGGAGCAAAAAGAATGATGGGAAAGTTAAATCTGCACATTAGACTAAAGTGCTTCCCTGCTTGAGGAAGATGTGTTACATCCTCAGCAGAGAGAGAACAAGCAATTGATCACTGTGCGTCACAGGACAGAATGGAGCTGCTGAATTAGTATTGAGTTGGAGTGTTCCTTCTGCTAAGAAGTAAAGCTGCATTTCACAGATGTCATTTACAATGAGAGTCAAGATTTGTATTCATCTGCAGGTCAGGTCTTTAATGAGATTCACTTTCCTGGTCTGTAAGTCACAATGAAATGACTAGAGCTCTTCAGCAGCCAGTACGCTAGCTTCTCAGCCACAGACCTTCCAAACGCCAAACGCAAAACGCGCAGCAAAGCACCCTCTTGCCTTCCCTTATCATCACTGATTCACTTGGGATGTGGCACATGCTGTCACTCACAAAGCCATGAAAACTGTGGAACACGTGTGTGACTGGAAAGAATTGCTGCAGAGCTGGGATGCTGACAGAGGATCAGTATCTTTGAAAAGTGCTCCACTTGCCTGTAACCTTGACTAGGGAAATATACGTGTTATTCAAAATGCTTGTCCAAGGGAAGACCTAACCTAATAACCCCATAAAAAGCAAAAAAGAAACCAACCCTGAACTAGATCATGTGGCTGCGGTGGTATGGCGTAGTACAAGTCTTTACGTTACAGAGCTGTTAGGGCTCCAGACTGCTTATTTTAGGCAAAACTACAAAATAATGCACAATAGGAAGCTGAATTTAAGTTGCATCTTAATCCTTATCTTTCCTATTTTCTGAGTGATTTAACAATCTTCTTTAATGCTGTGCTTAGGGGATCCGAATGAGTATCTAAATGTCATGCCTGTTTGCTGAATTCAAGTATTGTCACTATTGTCGCTAATCCATGCTTACCCTGCAACCCCTTTAATAACAGCACTTAAATAATTCACTGTACAGCTGCACAGAGGCTTCACATGATCCATTTTGAGGTGTCACTCAGCATCACAAAGTCCAACCCACTCCTTTGGAACAGCCCTGGTGTCTGGGCCATCAGGAGCCAACAGAGTTGCCTGGCATCGTCCACAAAAAGTCAAGAGTTTTCATGGGCTCAGATACTCAGCTGCTTTATAGTCTTCTCATCAATCTGTCACACGAGTGCCAGGGTCTGACCAGAGAAGAGAGCAGGCCTGAACAACTTGGGGTAGGGA
>NW_010395780.1:2805-48082 GCF_000710305.1 Buceros rhinoceros silvestris | reverse complement strand
GGAAAGGAGTGGAATTACTGGAGCCCTAAATCAGGCTGTTTAAGGTTTTACTTTAGAAAGTTCTGCCTCTTTCTATTTCAGTCTTTCTTGATGTATCCTGAAGCTCCGAGGTGTGACTGACTCATGGAATGGGACAGCCAGGTTACCTAAAATGTTTTGAAACTGGTTTTTAAGTCATTAACAGGCATTTAACATTGTAACTGATGACAATGGCTGCACTCAGAAGAAGCTTTATCCACCATTCCAAAAAGCAACACAAGGAGACAGCAAAATGAAGTTGGTTAATTTTTAAATAACCTTTCTTGCCATAAGCATTTGCTCCTGTACTGCTTATTTCTCTGAAACAAGAAGTGCTGAAATACATACAAAATAAGCTGCACTATTTCTAGCCAAGACAAAAATACCTGGAAATCAAATGTTACTAAGCAACACTGTTCTCAGCAAATTCGGAAGAAGATCAAAATTGGATCAATCTTTTGGGAGCCTTATTCAAATGAAATCTCAAAAACTAACAAAATTTACTTATTGTCAGATATTCTACTCAAAACCATGACAGTGGTGAAACTTCATGATTCTACTCAAAACTGTGACAGTGCTGAAACTTCATGAAAAGTCAACCTAATATTCACCTTGCACAGGAAAACAGCTGGCACTACAAATACAGAGATTACCCTCTGAATCAAAATACGAGTTACTTCAAATGTAAACAATTAATAGAGTTGACATGTTTTTTTCACAAAACTAACAGAATTGTAGAAATAAAGTAAAATCTTAAAACCAGTTTTTGTTTTCCTCATTTTGGTATCCACGGATATGAGCTCTCAGACACTTTGGGAAGACTTCTTTCACCTATAGGAATAAAAATAAATAAAGGAACACCCAGGGAAACAATAAATAGTAACAATAACAGCTTTTTCAACATTGCATCTTTTTAAAAGCAAGAAACACTAAAGTTTCGATGTATTGTAAGGTTTCCTCTTGCTTTCTCCCCCTCCCCTTTTGTGTCTTTTAATCTCGGTTATATCAAAAAGGTCCATTTCAGCAGGTAGGACAGTTTACCTTCCCTAAAACCCGTTAACCAAGTGAGATTTTTGCCCTTGAAGTACAGGAGGTCCTCTCTTCAGTTTCAGGCTTATTTGACACCTTTTATTGTCCCCACAGAGGCCTTCTGCAAAAGCAAACTAAATGTCTCCGAACTAAAAGCAAAAGCCTGGCTTGGGATAAACAAGGTGCCTATGGTGTCTCTGAGATTATCTCTGTGTGTTTATAAAAGGGCTCTCTGAAAATGAAAAGGGCATTTCTCATAACTGAAACAGAGAACTTCCACTTCAAAGCCATCAGACATTTAATATTGCAGCATTAACTATTCATTATGCGGATATATGGAACAGTGCAATAAATGATGAAATAACTTCTCAAGATACCAGACCAAAAATACTGGAAAAAACTTTTGCTTCTGCAGATCAGCCACTGACTTACAAGTCTACTGTCGAAGTTCAAAATGCTCTCAGCTCACTGAAGACTGTAGGTGTATATCTAGGGTCTCATAACCATTTTTCCCAGGTAATGGGAAAAGGCTTTCCCAATTTTTTTCTTTTCCTATTCTTTTACCCCTCTCTTTCCATCGATCTTCATCTCCTTTGTCAGCCTCAGAATGAAGAAATCTGTATTAAAAATGACACCGAGAGCTAGATGATTCAGATTATATCATGGGTGGCATAGAACATGTACTAAGATGCTGCATTTTATCACATCAAGAGATTACAGTTGTCACAGGCAAGTACAGCACAGAAGATCGTTATTCTAGGAAAGAATATTTTATAGCAATGATGCTGTTAGTGTTGAAACAAGTGTTTTATGTGATATCAGTTGACAAGCAAGGTGAGAAGATGCTTAAAATTACAGTTAAAAGTCTTGCAGAGTCAAAGCTTTATCATGTTTCCAAGCACTCTTAGATCTGTAATTATTTTTATTTCTCTTTTCTGACTTAATAAAAACCTAGTAAATATAGGAGAAAATGTGTGACTTTGCTCGCAACACAATAAAGAATTCATTGCTATTTGTTGCAAAACCAGGAGAAATTACCTTTCTGATTATTCACAGCTCATCTTTTTCTCCCCAATAACATAGGAATATGGAATATCTATGGTTGATGGCCTTATTCATACTGGAGCCCCTTGAGAATATGATAGTTATTTGTAACCAGAGTTGCTTTTCAGGTTTTTATATTGTCTTAGTATTTGAGAAATAAAATATTCAGAAACTTCCTGGATTGACTGTAACCCACTGTCTCATCTCCCCAGCAGACATTGCGGTAGTTGAAGTCTCCCACAGGGACCAGGATCTCAATCATAGGGTTTCTTCCAGTTGCCTGAAGAAGGCCTCACCAACTTCTTCCTGATCAGATGGGCTGCAGTGGAAACCCACCATAACATTGCCCATGTTGATCTCTAATCCTGACCCATGAGCTCTTGACTGACACATCACCCATCCTGTAGCAGAGTCACATGAATTTCCACTGCTCTCTCACATAGAAGGTAACTCCTTGCTTCACCATTCCGGTCTATGCATCCTAAAAATTCAGTACCCATCCATTGCAGCACATCCCTGTGATCCCAGTGAGATCAGAGCTCTGCAATTACTCAGACACCTAGTTCCTTGTATTCACTCGCCACATTGCCTGGAGTTCCTCTGAAATTACTGGGTTTAATTCCCAGCACTAATACCTCTGCAAATGATTTGCAGCCCCAGTCTCTGAAATGCGTGTACTGCATGTTTGCTGTTCTTCTCTGAGTACCTCTATAACAAATGCTGAAATAGAGTGGCCACAGGCGCCTTCCCATGCACCAGTGCAATGGTCTGACTGTGACAGAAATGTACCTGTTACACATTACTGCACACCTGTTCCAATGGAACTGTATTTGCCCAAAGAGGTTTAAGTAGATGCTTTTGCAAGCCTTTTCTGCCTCTGACTTTTCACCTCCTCTTGCATTTTTAGGTGGGTCTTGGAACATAATCTTTGAAAAGAAATTGTATATCCCTTAGACACAGCCCTCGGGTCAGTCTACCAAATTAGGCAGATGACTGCAGCCAGTCAAGCCACTGTGGTTTGCCACAGCCCTGTTTGATGGCTGAGCTATAAAAATAAACTGCAGTTGCAAAGTGCTGTTTAAAGTCATCGTTGTGATTGTTTCATCTGTAAAATGGACAACCTAGATGGAAACACAGTTTGACTGACTCACCGAGCGTGGTTTGCTCCACCATAGCCCATTTACAAAGGACTCAGCCATAACAGTAGGATTGTTTTCTAATCATCTGATTATAGCCTGCATTTGGCTTGAAAGCGTACCATCCTTCAACATCTAGAAAACCTAGGATAATCACGAAGAATCTTACAAATTATTTCCTTTCTGGGTTATGAATTCAATCAATAGAGATGAAATGTTAGCACTCTCTCAAAATGCATCGTATCATCTGAATTATCCTGTAGATCTAAGGGACCTCAAGAGATCTAGTCCAGCCTCCACGAGAAACTTCAAATTACAAGCTGATGCAGAGGCAGCTTTGCAACCAGGAGAAATGTGACCTCTTAGGGACCCATTTGGCCATCAAAGCTGATGAAGTAAATATTGCCATACAAGATCTTTGCCTGGTTTTGTGGGTTTTTTTTGGTTTTGTTTAGTTTTTTGTTTTTTTCCCCCCCCCTCAAGGTGATGGCTGGACTGAGACAAAGGATTGCTTTCCTATTGTAGTTGGATTCAACCTTGCAGCATTTTACTAGCATAGCACACTAGTAGTCCTGGTAATGTAGACATGTCCAGCAGCTAAAATTATCATCTGGTTTCACATTTGAAAAATGTGAAGTTTACATTCAGACCAGGATGTTTTTCTTTTATTTGCTCATCTTTTGTTGAAAATAGAAAGACAATATTACTTGATTTGTAACTTAAGCATAAACGAGCAATAGAAGATAAATTATCCTGAAACGACATTTTTTGGAAGTCAGGGAACAATGACCTTCCAGCAGAGATGAAAAAGTCTATTACAACCCAAACTTGTTTATCAAGGGATACTACAATACCCCAGGCCATGTTATTTCAAATTAATGGGTGAACATACTTTTCTTGATATATCTTATTTGCATCTGCTGAAGTCATATACAGCTGTAAAGGATTGCCCAAAGTGGGACTCTGCAGAGAAATCTGATTAAGAAGCTGCAAAATTTTCATAAATTCAATTAACTAAAATGAATGGGATAGATCTCTAAAGCTGGTTGGCAACTGGTTTATTTTGTATATCTCCCATTTTCCTGGGAGTAAAGATCCATTAATCAGCAATATTACATTACGAAGCAAACAAAAATCTGTAAATAAACCCCTCAAACGAAACCAGTAGCCCAATCTAGACCTGCGTAATTACCGAAACACAACCTTAGTACTGTGGATGCAGTTAAACACGAAACTAGTGAAAAGGGGTTAGGGATGTCACACATCATTTCTAAGTGGTAATGGAAGCAAACTGTACTACTGTATTTTCATACTAGAGTACTCATACAGCTAGTGTGAACACAAATACAAAGAAAAAAGTAATAAATCTATAACTGAATTAATTATAGCAGCATGTAGCCTGCACCTACGTAAGTCATCAGAACTGGACTTTGATCGATTGAACGGTTTTGTAATTTTGGCTCAGAGCCATTTTTTTTTAAATATTTTTCAGGCTGTTTGCAATCTCCTTTTGTCACAGTAGGTAGGATTCTGCAGAATCTCAACAGACTGTGTTAGTCTCAATAAAAAGTGACATGTCCTTGGAAAAAAGAATAAGAAACCTCAAGGCTTTTTATAATTTTCTTTTTAAAATTTCAAGCCTTTGTTATTTTTCTTACCAAAATCCATTATTTTTTAAATAAAAGAGGTTGCCTTCAATGAGCACAATATCTGCTGAAAAGACCTATGAAGTACATTGAATGACTCAGATATACTTATCTGTATTAAATATGTATAGCCCTCAAGTAGATGAAGCTTCACGAAGTTACAGGCCTAGGAGGAGTTTGAAAAAAGTGATCCAGACCTCACTTTGCCCCAGAGGTTTATGTAATTTCTGACCAAGAACAAAAAAAAAAGCTTCATATCTCTTTCTAGAAGTGTTTAGTGACAGTGACCGCATAGACTTCCACAGAAATCAGTTTCAGAAATCCACTATTTCTTGATGTCGAACTCCTCACTATATTTTATACCCATTTTATCTTGTCCACTACAGTCACAGAAAGATGACTTTCCCTTCCTCTTTGCGAGAGCGTTTTACATACTGGGAGGTCTGTTATTGCATGTTTTCTGGACATTTGTTCTTGCTGCTGTCCTCTGAGTGGAAAATGTTCAGAGTTTATCTTCCTGAAATTCAGTGCTTTTAATCTCCTAGGGCTATTTGAAGAAGCAGAAGATGTAAAACATTCACTTGCTGTAGCCTTTTTACTTGTTTGCATTGCATCACAGAATAAAAGAGATGTCAGTCTTTGGCCATGGCTTCTTGACTCCACCATAACACATTAAATAGATTTGGTAGCAGCAAGCTCTAGTGGAGCTTCAGACTGACAATCTGGAGATGTGAATTTTTCTTCTATTTCTGTCCTTACCCTGATGCTTTTATCTCAAAGTGTGTGCTTCCTCGTAAAACCTCCTACATGCAAAAGAATGCGTAAGAACCAGGCATTACTAACTCCACTTTTTAGCTGTTTGCCCACGCTATCATTGTAGTGGTGAACTCCAGCAAAGATTTCACCTCATTCAGAGTGTTTGTTCAAATTCTAAAGGACTGTCTAGTATATTCGCACAATGATGATAAATAATTGAAATACAAGACAGTACGATGGCATGTCACAGGCTGTTAGAACTGTCAGGCTGCTGGCGAACCTTGCATTTGCAGTTCCAATGGATTTCTGAAAAATATTGCAGAGATGCCAGTTCACTTCATTCCTGGGCCTGCATTATTAACGGTCTGCCCAAACTTAGTTTACATGGGGATGAAGATGTGTATTGAAGTTGCCTTAACAGTAGCTGGTAATTTGTTGTTCATTACAAGAAGCAAGGGCAGGGGATCAATTAATTCATTCAGAAGAGGAATCGATTACTCCCCTAAGCATATATTTACCCTTGTAAAGAGCAGTTTACAGAGTAGGATACTTCACAAGGACTTTGGGGGAAAGTAGAACTTCTAGCTGGATTTTAATTGCCTGTCTATTTACGTATTTGAAATGCTTGCATCCTCTGTTTCCTTTGAAATTAAAGAGTCCAGAGCTCTGAATCACTGTCAAGTTACAACGTAATTACTGTTTGTTAAGGGACTAAGCTTTCTAAAAAAAAAAAAAAAAACAAACAAAAAGAAGCCCATAATTTTTATTCTCTGTTGCTCCTCTTCTCCTATATCCAATTGATTTTAAATAGATAGAAAACATTCAAACTTTTCAAAGAATTTTTACAACCTCCTTCACAAGAAGCTATTGAAGAAACCTGGCAACTAGCATGGGAAAAATTCATGGCATAGTTTAAAACCTGAGTGAGACAGAATTAGACATAAGTAGCTACTTCTCAGTGTTGATAGAGGTTAATACGTGGGTGACCTAGAGACCAGCCTTAGGACTGGACCAAGGCTATTCACTTGCTGCTTCTCCCTAAGAACAGCTAAAATATTGTCTCAGGGTTATCATATTTTTGGTATTGCTGTTAGGCTACATTTTCTGCTGTTTCAGCTCTCTTCAGGACCAGGTGAGAATTAGTGCTAACGAAGGAAAAGAGGCTGGAGCTCAGCCCAGGACAGGGGTGGGGAAATCTTTTCAGCAGCATTTGTTGCTTTAACTGTTCCATCAAGCTACAGTACAAATGATTTTTCTGAAGATCAAACAAAATCTGTCACATAAGGAAATCAGCCCTCCTGAATCTGGAGATGGCCACTTTATCATTTGGAACAACCTTCTTCTCAGTAGAGGAAAACTATGAACAGCAATAATCTACTGTCTGTCCACTGAGTGTGTCTGTATTGTGGATATTTGTAATTCTCCCACTACCACTGCAATGACAGCAACACACTTGTAAAAGCAATGACAGCTCACACCACTTACTGTATCTCACACCAGTTGCATAAGGATGCTTTACACCAGACCCCAATACACTACCCCTTGGATACAGATTTTCTTCCTCCTCTGCTGTAGTTCACAGAAGCTCATCAACCAAGGCCTGCAAGATTATATACTAAAAAGGTGTTAAATGTTGCTTAAAGCACACCTAGAGGTGACAGCCGTGAAAAATGAGGTAATTTGCAGCCAACCCACACAGGCACTCGTGCCACTGCTGGCTAGAAGACGGGGAGCTGCCTCAAGGACAGGATCCTAGCAGAGCCCAAAGGTTTGTCATACCAGATTAGCTAACCTTCAGCCAAATAGATCCATACTCCCCAGCCTCTATTAGGATTACCTATTACAAAATGTAAAGAGTTTAGTGCTTGTTTACTTTGTTGAAATATACATTTATCTTTGTTATTCCTACATTAAGGATTACTGGATTGGGTGACTGGTTCTCCATCTTTTCTGTATACGGAGTCTACATCAAAACAGAACAAAGTTTCACAACTGCCAACCAGCTATAAACAAATAAATGGAACTTGGTAATTCCCAATGAGAAGAGAGACAGAACTTGAAAGTGCAGAAAGCCTGTGGAAAGTCGTACTTAGGAACTGTTGTTCACTTACATACTGCTAATTTAAAAAACACTTTTGCATTTTAGAAGGGCTGCTGTGTTTGTCTGCTTCGGGAATGAACATTACAACTGCTTTCCTGTGCTTTTCGCAACGCTGTATTTCACAATGTTATTTCAACTGTGCAGAATACAGTGGTTTTACAGTTCAAGATTAAATAATAGCACTATTTAGAGAGCAAATACTGAGTAAAAAAAACTTCAAAGCTGCAACATTCACTTATTCAGCTTTCATGTATCAAAAACTGCGACTAAAATAAAAACTAAAATACGAAGCAGAATTCATTCATTTAAAAATAGGTTCTAATTAATATCCTGAAGTTTAGACTTATTTCTTTTGTTTTCTCCCAAGTTACAGCATAAAAAAACCACCCCCAAACCTTTTTCAACTGCTGTCTTACTATACTGAGCTAATGCCCTCTGGAGCAGAAACTACTGGACAGTGCACACCTGAAGTTATTAGCAAATGCATTGCAACAGACACTCATTCTTTTCCTTTCCTATAGAGTAGAAACTTTTTCCTGCTGCCCTGGCCATAAAGACAGCTTTGCTGTAAGAATCATGGATACTCTATTGCTACTCTATTTTTTTTCCAAGTGTTGCAATGCATACTTTGCTTTATTTTTGCTCTTCCTTTATGTTGTCAGATAATTTTGTATGACCCCTAATAACACTAAAAAAATCTCTTGCTTTGTCCCTCTTATGTATTACCTTTAGAGATCTTCACAGCTGCCACTTTCCAACATAATTTCCTCACAAATTCAGTTAATGAAGGAGAATGAAATGGTTTGGACCCTTTCCCCAAGCCCGGATGACCATGATTATTTCTGTGTTCCCAGTTCTCACTGGTCTTATTGAGACTCAGTTTCATCCAGTCCTACATCATTCTTCCCTGATCAGCAGGTATGATGAATAAAACAGAATGACTGCAGTCTCGGAACAATCCTTCGTTCTGGAAGGACTTTTACTCTCCGTGACAAGAGTCATAAGTCATGAAAAAGTGTTATGCAGTCTAACCACCACCTACAAAGCACCGATACTTTGACAGTATAGCCCCACGCATTGCACGAGACAATGCACGCTTCTTCAGCTTCTTGTCTTGTGTTTGTTGAAAAATCCTTCCTGGCTCCACTGTAACCACGTTTTATTTTCCAGCCAAATACTATTTCTTGGCATGCAAGCAGGACAAATTCAGAATTCTTCAACTTGTCAGCAACATCCTGTAGCTGTACTACACAGGTTAACAGCGCTTACGAACCATTTTGTTTTAGAAGGAAACTATAATTGGCAAGGTCAAACCAAATGTTTTCAAGGAGCGACTTGATAAATAACCATGAAACTGAAGGATGCACAGATTTTCTGGGGACTTAGCTCATTTATTTGTCAGAGAACCAAAAATCAGCAATTTTTTTTTTTTAACCCTCATATACTTAACCATGTTGTTATCAGCCTGAGTTCTTTTACTGCAAAAATAACTTGTTGCAGGAACATCACTCAAAGCTCAACTATAGCTTTACAAAACCTAAATACCACATATGAAAGCAGTGAAACTATTTAATGCTCTGCCTAATATTTTCCCCAAGTTTTACTGAAGAAAGGGAAGCACTATATCTCTTAGAAATAAAAAAAGATTACTTTTTTTGAGACAACCAGGTCCCCTGTAGACACTTGGTCTGGCTATTGATTGAAACAATGCCATGTAGAAACCTTTTCCTGAGGACACTGTGGAAGAGAGCAGATTGCTAACACACAAACCTTTAAGGCCTAATATCTCATACGTCTCTGGTGTAGTCACATAACTTTGGAGAAATTGATTTTAAGATGCTACCAGTACTGACATCGGCATGGAGACAATGAGATCTTCTATACACTACTGTATCAAACCACAGATAAGAAGTTAAGTAAGTTGCAATTCTCAGCTTGGTGGACAAGACATTAATCTCCCAACAGTCTCAGGCAGGAACTCAGAGCTCATTTTTGCTTTTGTTTTTTGTTTGGTTGGGTTTTTTTTGTTTGTGGTGGTTTTTTTTTTTTTTTATTTTGCCTTTGCAACGGAAGTGGAAGATTCCCATGGCTTTTTCATACCTGCATATCACCTGCCACGCAAAGCCGAGCATGTTCTTTTAACTCCTCATTACAAAAAAAAATGTTTGTAAAAATTGCCCTGAATTCTTCAATTCTCAAGTGGAAATTCTTATATGTCAGTTATCAGTTGTGATAACAAAAATGTCTGAAGTGATAATTTATGTATAATTCAGCTGGCAGAAAAATGTGATCAGTTCGTCTTGTTATACTAACCCTGCCGAAGGTACACTGATGAAGGTACCAATTTTTAATCACAAAATGGTACCAAAGTCCAGGGATCAGGGAAATCTTTATTACCTGGTATTCAGTTATTACCTGGTAATCGATGGTCCATGAGTATGATAAATTACCCTCTCTCCCTTTCTGTAAAGAAAGCAATGTAATTAAAAAAAAAAAATCTACTTCTATGCTAGATCTTACTCTATTTACATATATAGAAGTTTCCCCTCAGGCTACAAGGGATTATTCTATTTTAATCAAAGAGCATACAAAGCATACATCCCAGATTTAAAATAGAGAACTGTGAGACAGAATGATGAATTCACCTACCATTACAGGTAGATGAATTTGTGAACACAAGGAAAAAGCTGACTGAATTTCTCAATGTGACAAAAGCAAGCCTGAAAAAACCCAACTGCTGATAACTCATTAAAACTCGCTTCTTACTATTAACATATCAAAAAATAAAGTAATTTCTAAACCGCGTAAGCCAAGCTTTCTATTTTTAGTCAAATAACAGGTTAACTCCCTCACTAGCACTTAGCCTTACCACTGCTGCTGTTACACTTAATAAAACTTAAGGAGAAACTTGCTACCCTCTCAGCACGCATCTGCAGCGGGTATCATTGCTGCTCTTGAAACCACTGCTGTCAAGAACGACAAAGGCAGCTTTAGATTGCTGGTCTCACCCATCAAGCTTTTTAGCAGCAGAACACAGAACATTTGAATATTCTAAATCCTCAGTAAATGAACGAAAGAACACGACCTGAGCAGTAGGTGCTTCCTAGCACACACAGACCTAGTACGTGGCAATGGTTTGAACATTTCCTTGGGTGAGAAATCAGAGAGGGTCCAGCAGGATGCACTTTTTGCTGTAGAAGGTTTACACGAGGCAGGTCAAGCTTGTGTTACACCTCTTTCAAATCGTGTTCCTCACTCTGGAAAGTTGTCACTACATGACTAGAAGAACAGACTGCTGGAAATCTTTTTTTAAAAGATTTTGCCAGTTTTCTGCCTAGCTAGCTACAAAATTATTGATGGTTTTTCACAGCCACCAGTGGGAAACATGCATTTGGAAGTCTATAGCGTGTCACAGCTGCTCTCTGCAGCAAAAAATACTTCTGCATGCAGCAGCCAGCTCTGCATTCACACAGGCCTCTGCTTTGTAGCAAAACTCCAGTTCAATAGAGCAGCATTTCTCAGTCCAAATGACTGAGGAGCAACAGATATCTAAGCTTTTCTGAAAAAAATAATAATAATAATACTAAATCCATAGAGCATGTTGCACCTATAATTTTGGAGCAGGAAGGCAATAAACCACAACTTCAGCATGAACACACAGAAGTAGTACAGAATATTGTAAGTCAAAATATTAATGATAAAGAAAAGCCACCAAGCTTCAGTCATTAGGATTACAGATTGTATCTCAGATGCACACACAACTCTTATTAAAATACCAAATGCTTGGGAAAACAGGCTGGTTTGTTGAATACAAAAATTGAATATAACACCTTTATTTTCTTTATCACCTCAACAGCTACTGCCGTCCACCCTGCCAGTCTCAAGCTCAGATGTTTATGAAGTTGGTTTATAATTGCTACTGTATTTTGTCTCCATTGAAAATTTTGAAGAAAGCAGCTTGAAATAGAAAATGCTCAGTGAAAAACTTCTCAGCCACTGTGGGATCTTTCTTTTAAATCCTTCTTTCCTGTCTCACTCGGTGCAAAATTCTAAAATACTGCAAAGCCTGCTCCAGCTCCTCTCTGTCTTCTAGGTCTGTCTTTTTACCCTTCTGCATTACAGCTGATCTTCACTGTACTGTTTCGTCGTCTAGTTAATTAAAAATAAGATGCTTATTGTGGAGTCATCCTGCTATTAAAATGTCTGAACTTGGAGGGGTGCATTTTCCCAGGTATGTTTTGATTTATGTTGTATCACAACTAACAAGAAAATTAGAGTCACAAGGTCAGCTATTCTATAAAAAGCAGCAGGACCACAACACGCCGGCCATCTTCTATGTCAGCCATGTGATGTATTAACCAGCAACAGTTCAGTACATAAATTAATTACTTTAAGAAAATTACCTTGCTCCAAATGTTAAAAGAAAATGATGTCATTTACATTCTCTCTACTAACATGTAGCACTAAGAGAGCAGCAGTCAAAAGGGCATCAAGAACTCAACGCTGTGTGAGTTAAAGAACTTTTGTTACATCCACATTATTTCAGGGTGGCACCAAGGATTTCTGTGGCACCTCTGATATTACTGTATTTTGCAAGCACTTTGTTTTCTAGTAGCTTTCTGGGAAAAAACACTGAAGAACATTGATCTTATTTCAATTCCACAACTACTCAGTGTACACCCGAGGTAAAGAAAAGCAGTAAGAAGATAAAGCATCTAATGAGAAATAGGACATGCTACTGTAATATCAAAAGTAGAGGAAAAAGCCTGTAATAGCAAGGAGAGATATGGAAATATAATTTACTTAATTTCTCGTCTGTCTTTCCTCCTGTGATTTTAACTCTTCCTTTCCCATTATAGATGACAGATAGCCTTAGACAGAATATTTTCTAGCAACATCTACAAACAAGTTCTCTTCCTACTTTCTAGCCATCTATAAAAAATGGAAAGCTGCGATGGGGGTGAAGCTTTTGAAAGCTGCACATTCAGGAAGAGCACATAAAAGATGAGACAATTGGTGCACATGTCACAGGTCAGCTCTGGCACGTGGAGAACAAATGCAGTTGAGGGAACATGATCTTTAGAAACCACTCAGGGAGATTTTTTACATTAAATACATTTCACTCTCTGTACACCTCTGTAAATCTCACCTTTGACAGTAAAAAAAGAAACCCTTCAATCCCAACCTCTGAGCTTTGCAAATTGGAAACAAGGGGATTCTCTTTTCCCCAAAGCAACCATCTGTTAGTTGCGTGCCAATTTTTTTTTTTTAAGTAGCCAAGAGAGAATGGTCAATGTATATTCAGGTGTTCACAGTGAGAACACGGCCTTAGAAGCACCTACTTAAGTGCACAGGTTATGCAGCTTCATTGCTGTAGGCTGGCTCCTTTTTCTTTGAAGTTATTGTTTAATATGGCTTTGTAAATATTTATAGCTATCTTCAGAAATGTCATTAATTTACAAGCTTGGGTTTTGTTCTCGCATTTTAAACCTCTGACACTAGACCCTCATGTGCTTCCCATCTGTTTCATCTCTGTGCTTTTGAGACTGTTATTGACAATGAGTTCAAAACACACAAGAAAAACCTTTAAGGTGTGTCAGGTCTTGAGAGATAATCCTTCAATCAGCTTACAGGCTAAGTGCACAAAAAAAAAGAAATTAAGTTTTCTTACTGAGAAGTGAAATACAGAGACGTTCGTGTATAGTCACAAAACTGATCCCCGTTCCAATGATAGCTCATGCAATGCCTCAAAAACCTAACCATTTCCTCCCTTATTCTATTTATGCCCACTATTCAGGACTTGTCTACATGTAGGTATTGGTATCGGGTGTAGGACTAGGTTTTCATATCAATTTATGATAAGTATAGTCAGGAAGTATCCTTCAGCACAACTGTTCTCATATAAGAACGCATGCAAACACTGGCTACATCTTTCACTTCAAAATAATATAAAAGATACATTTCTGTTGTGAGGGGCTAAAGTTACAGCTTTGCTTTATGCCAAGGAGCAATGAAAGAAAACTCAAAAGCATTCTTGTTGTACAAAGCTTCCTGAAGCACCTACAAGACCAAAGAAAAAAAAAAACCAAAATAAGATATACACAAGTAACAAGAATGAACTTTTTTGGAAACTAACACTAGAATTTAATTGCTCTTTCTAGAAGGCTATCACGTTGTGACGGCCATAACTTATCCAGTCTAATGACAAAATCACTGTTCAACAACAGCAGCTATCCTCACTCTCCCTATGCTAACAGATAAATACTCAGAAGTTTTCTGCATTGCAGAAACTGAATTAGGTAATAACACCACCATTCAGTCCTAATTAAACATCTACATCATCTCTGCACTACAGTGGACTGTAGCATGAAGCTCATGTAGGAGACCACAAAAGTCTAGGGTGTCATACAGCAATCCCAGGGATACCACCGCTCTAAACAGAAAACAGGTTGAATCCTTGCATAAGGACGTGCAAATACTGATCTGATTGGTGGCTGCACTGAGAGGTTGACCAAAAAAGGAAAAAAAAAAGTTATTTTGTGCCAGTGTAGAACATATCTTCTGGTTTTCCCACAAAAATAAATAGAAAAAAATCAGTGTTTGCAATTTTTTTCACAATATGCTGCCACTCTTTAAATAAAAATCTAGATTTCTTAAATTCTGAATTTCTTAATTGAAAGTGTATTCCAAACAGAAAGAGGAAGTATAATTCATTTCCATGAAAAGTTACATACTTTTCATGACTTCCCATCTCCAAATACTTCTAAGGCAAAATAGTCAAACACTGATCCAAACTAGAAAACGGTGAACCAGGTGAATCTTCTTCTGAATGTACTGTGGAATTACTTTCAACTAGAGGAAAATTATAAGAAACAGAAACAAAGGAATGTTTTGAAGGTCATATGCACCAAACTTGAGTTTACTGTAGGTCAAGAAATCATTTTTCAGTCTGAATTTTGGTTCCTTCAAATTTAGGCTCAGCTTGAGACAACTTTTCCTTTAATGAACTGTAAGTTTGATAGATGAAGCGAGACATGCAGTCTGTTGTGGTTTAGGCACGCTCACTGTTCTGCCTCTCAGCTGTAATGGCCATAAGATGAACCTCAGTACATGAAAAAGAAACCCTCTATTCTTAATGTTGAAGTGTTGCAAAATCATGTGGAAAACAGGAACTCACTGAAAAGTACAGAAGAATCCTGTATTCTGTAGTAGCCTCCAGTATCCTGAAAACAGACATTCTCCAGGACACGGGAATAGATATGTGCACACAGGTGCTTTCCACATGCATTTTGGAGAGTGAAGAATCAGGATGTTCCAGGATTTCTGTTTGAAGGAAGACTCTCGAAATTAATACTCAAATCACAATAGTAAGCAATGGTACCTAAACATAACTTTTCCCAGTTTAAAATTCTTGGAAATATTGTTGTTGATGGCTAAGGCAGGGAGAGAGGAGTGCTTCTCTTAGGAAGAGTTCAGCACAGAAAATCAAGACTTTTTTTCAAAATATATTTTCCATATTTATATTTCTCCCACTTTGACGCAACCCTTTCCTGGATAACTCACATCAAACAATTCAAGCAATTGGATCTAAATCTCTACTGACAAGAAAAGCTATTAAAGGAAGTTCTGACAAAGTGACCATAACAATGCAACAAGAATAATGAATATACATTATAATACAATGTTATTTATATTTCAGCTGTGTGTGTAAATAACTGTTTCAATTCCTTTGAAGTAAAGGAGAGAATAAATTGCTTTAGTTTTCATAGAAGGATGTTCCTCCAGTTACCTATCTCCAGACTGTCTCAGAATTTAACATGAATAAGAGATCTTCAACATAATTCATTACCATTTAAGCAGGAAATGCAGACTAGAAGACCACAAAATTAATCAAAACCTCTTTAAAATGGATGTAAATTTAAAAATGACCGAACTACTTTATGCATTTAATTCTTAAAATAGCTTCCATTCCACATTTAAGTCTTGTAAGTACCCAAACATTTTAATCACTGTATGCATGGGCTGGAGCTTAGATGCCTTCCAGACAAATAAAAAAAGTTGTAGCCAGAGATTAATAAAACACAGGAGCAGAAAGGGAAATAAAACTCTACAGTCTGATACCGCACAATTCAAGTTTATTCCATTCATTCTTGCAACACAAACTTAAAAATACAGTATCATTTAGCATTCTGATGTCTATGAACCATGATAATGATGAACCCAACTGTGTCCAAACAGTTAACAATGGTGAAAAGAGGAAGTCAATATCAAAATGCACAAAGCACTAATTTTCTTCCGTCACTGCGTAGAAAGATGACTGTTTATCCATTTACAAAATATAATTAAGACAAGTTCATTTTGAAATTTTGCATGCAACACTGCAATTGCTTGACCTAGGACACTCCATTCTTACCAGCCTCTTCTACAAATAATTCAACATTATGTCCAAGGATAAAGTTCCATTTAACTATCATACTCCTTTTCCCATTTGCCCCTCTTAAGAAAAAAAGAGCAGAGGGTACAAAATCCAAAATATACTTAAGGTTGAAATTTGTACTGAATAAGTTATAAAGGAAAAGGTTTAAGAACAGAGTGATTTTCCAAGTATATGAGATTCCAGTCTGACAAAGTATTTAAATTCTGCTTATAGAATGTAAAATTATTTACAGTTTGTCTAGTTAGGACCTACTCAAAGATAGAGGCAGCCACCCACTATTTTTTCCATAATATCGCTAACAAGAACGGAACAAATAAACAAGCCCAGTTTCTAGACAATTACAAAAGCATAAGCTTTTAATTTTTTTTTTTTCTCAAATCCTGGACAAAATGATCAATCACCTCTTATGTAGTGCAAAGAAAGTATTTCTTCTTTATGAGCCAAACATTAAATGCCATCTTTTTAACTATCTTGAAAGGCAGCTTGGGTATATATTACAGCCAAATTAACACTTATCTCGCTGAAGTTTGTTAACATTATTTTTTCTTCAAGTGAAGTAAGAAAAATAATAAGGTGTCCACGTAACTGTAGAAAAAGGGAGGCAAAATTGCCTCAGTGAATCACCAGCAGAGTTAGTACAAAGATGATGTTTCTTTACTAGGATAATGCTCACTTAAATGAAAGTTAAAGGGCAGGAAAAAAATCCAGAGAAAAAACCCAACAGAACACTCCCTCCCTCCCCGCCCCTGAAAAGCTATGGCCAGACGACTTGACACTAATCAACACTAAAAACTTGAATAATCAAGTTTTCCACATAAAAACAGATTGCAGTTTCCTAGACTAGTATTTTAATAGCTAAGTATTTAATAGCATAATACAGAGGCAAATTTATGCCAAAGATGGTTACTTTCATAGCAGAATAAAGAGTTAAACGTATAGTCTGTGTTCACACTATTACAATGACATGACAATCCAGCACTGATCAGAGATAAGATTTAAGAGTTCTCTTTTTAAGTAGTCATTAAACGCACTGTTCACCAAACATGCTTGTTCTTTTATCAGCAGCTCACCGATTGATTATCACTGATTTCCAAACCTTCAGCTCTTCCTTGCCACCCATCTCCAAGAAGCAAAGAGTAATTGCACTGTACAGTTTATGGCCAGAGTTGATTGTTTTCGTCTTTGCTTTTCTTATGGGAGGTGCACATGTACATCAGCTTCTGCTCTCATTTTAGTCTGAATGCAAGGCTTTTTATAGCTGAGACATTCAACCATAATACACAACATGATCAAGTAAAACTAAGTCTCCATTAAATGAGTGGTAACTGCCCACCTACTACTACATATCCTCTCAATTTCAACTGTGGTATCAAAAAAAATCTCAGCTACTTTTAAGAATCCAGCATGAGACATTATATACATTTATTTTCTGTACTGTGTACATTATCAGAAAATTTGAAATCTGTATTCCAAAAAAGAGGAAGATGTATGGTCTGTGGTATACACTCTTCTGATATAAAACTTGTTACTCAGTTTTGGATGAATCAGCAGTCTAATGAAAATTTTCAAGATGAATGCCAGATGCTCGGACATTCCTGAGGACCATAAGATGTGATGGAAATCCCTACAATATCATTAAATACTTTCCCATGAATTATCTAACCTGTCATAGTACTGTCATTCTCACTGGTATAGTAAATCTTATCTAAAAGTCAATAGTTAATGGAATATGGTTGCACTGGGAACTTTCAGAACAAGCTCCATGCCTTAATGAAATTTAAGAGGTTTATTTAGCCAACAATGAAACACAACTTGCAAAATATGCACAATTAAAAGTTTGGGGTTTTTTTCCTCCAGTAGTTAGAGCAAGTTAAGACTTCTACTTGTATGTCTTCCTGTTCCCTAACACCTGAACTTAGAAAACTTACATGTATTTTAAAAGTTTACCAGAAAAGTTTAGCAACAATAATTCACCTGGTATCAATGTTTTTAAAAAAATTAATGTTCATTTTCCAAATTTTTCATTTTTGACTTGATTATCTTTGCGTACCAAACAGCCTGTAGCTTTCACACGTGTCTATAAATTTTATGCTGACATGGTGAGTAAAGAAATTCTATCTTATAGTCCTTTTGGAAATAACTGAAGTGACATTTTGAATTCTCTCAAAAACAGTTACTTGAAGTGTCTGTCCTGGACTAGAACAAACACGGAAAAAAGAAACCTCAAATCAAGCATCCAAAAGTACTTGGCAGATGTCCTGGAGTGTAACTCCACCATGCCTCAACTGATCTCTCCTAATTTACTCAAGAGTCAGAAAAACATTAGTGTGACATCCAATCAGTCAATATAAAGAACAGCTCCAATAACTAGTATCAAAAGTCCTCAAAACTGCAATGTAAGCTTTAGGCAGAAGAAGAAAGCTACCCACTGAGAGAGAAGAGATTAAAGCAACCCAGCCACCTACATTACTACACTTCAGATTATGGCAGACACTAATAGCATGAGACTATTGTCTCCTTTACAGTTTGTTTCAGGTACATAGCACATTACTTCCATCTAAAGGAATCTGTTCACAAAAACCTCAGTACTAACCTAGGAGATTTACAGGCCAAAAATTCAAGATCACAGTTTGTTTTCCTTCTTCCATTTGCCATAGAAATAGGAAGAGATTGTGCACTGAAAAGAATTCATAGTGGGACGCTGTTCATAATAGTTTTCAACCCTCTCCAAACAGATTATCTTTGATACAAGCCCCTAACTAGTCTGATTCATAAAGAATTTCCCTCCCCCCCAAGTATTTAGCTGAAGAAGCTGGAAGATGCAAAGAGTGACAGACAGGCAGCAGTGTGAGGCCACAGGAGAGACATTTAAGATATCAGTCCATCCGTCACTGAAGAAGAGTTTTGATTGCCTGGTTGTCAGTGGCTTCAAAGGCAGTTAGTCCATCTGGGCCTTTCACAGTCTTATCAGCACCCTGTAAAGACATTGGGAAAGACTGTTAATTCATAAAGCCAGACTGTATTAGTATGAAGTGCGTCACAACAGCTAGTTACCTTGAATAATTATATTGATTATACACAGCTTTTTGGTGCAGTGCATTGTTTTCATTTAGAAACTGAACAGACAAGATTTATGTACAATGCAGCTAATCTAGGTTTCAAACGTTAGAATTAGGAAAAAAGTCACATAACTTTTGTCACACACAAAGTTGCAAGATCAACAAAGTATGAATTAATCTTGGATAGAAACAGAAAGATTTGTTTGTTTCCGGCAGTTACTCTTACGAATGCAAGAATTGAGCGTTACACACTTCTATGAAATCTATGGTGCAACATTTCACATGCTAAATTAAGACAGGTAACATCTGGAAGAGCTTGTTTACTAAAAAGTCATGCTATTTTCTTTCCATATCATAAAATACTACATCCACCTATGACTGTGTTTCTCTCCCATTTTGAAAAAATCCCTATTGCTACATAGAAAAAAAAGAAACAAAAAACAAAACCACAGAAAATCACTCCAAGTTTAAAATTAATACAGTTTTTGAATGAGCTATGTGTACATCTGAAAGGCAACAGGAGGACAGAGGGTAACAGAAATGCTCCAACCAGACAAACTGCAGAAAAGTAAGCACAAACATAGCCTCAGTGCCAGAATAATGGAAGGAGAGCAAAAGAAGCAAAGAGTGATTAACCACCCATGTTTGTTTTGAGCACTGTGTAGTCATATACATAAAATGGAAACCCCAGACTAAACTGAAAACAGGGTAGTTAAACAGAGGGACAAAACTTAGAGAACACAGGACTGACTCTAGAGATAAGAAAGATGTGTCTGGAAAACAAGATTCCAGAACAACTCTCCTTGAGAAGATATGCAAATCTCACTTTAAAACGTGTATCTGCTCAATCAAATGACAGGAAAAACACTGTGGGTACAGACACACTTTCTCAAGAGCATGTACTGTAGAGGTTTGTCTTTAGTTTATGTATGAACTCTTCACAGAGTAAGTACAAATATTTTCTCAATTACATTACAAGGAAAGAAGTGCACAGATTAAATAGTTACTATTCAGGACACCTAATAGTTTAAGGACATGATAGACCTAGAATTTCCAGAGCTTCTTTACTGATAAAAGATTATTCACCTAAAACCCCACTAAACTTCCATACATCATACCATGTCTGTTCCCAAGACAACTCACAGACCACTAAACTTCCCATTGTAACTGTTTCTAACAGTCTCATACACTGGATCTGATATTACTGTGACTTACTGCCAATACTACTTTTCACAACATAGATTATTTCCCGCTTGGAAACCTCTGCTCTCTTTACCTGTAAATATTCAATCTGCTATTCCAAAAAGACAGTTTCACACTGGTTTCTAAAGCAGCAGTGCCCATCTGGTGGTCTACTGCTTAGATAGCACTCTCAGATTAGAATCCATACGGAAATCAAAAGGGCTTCAAAGCTCTTCTTTGATGTTAATAACAGAAAATCTGAAAGAACTTAGACTTGAAGAAAAATGGAACTATACAGTGACTGACCTGCCAGTATTCATCTTGAATCAGAGTTTAAAGAACTTCAACTTACAATACTCTCCACTAACAAATCAGCATTTAGGGTATAAAAGATAACTGTTAACCACAATAAATTTAAGGTATAAGGAAACCTTTTAGTTTAGACAGAGGACTGCTTTCCACCCTCATGCACAATTGTACTTCAGAAAAGTTACAGACGTGCAAGACTGGAGTTTCTAAAACAGCTTTACTGAATGTAGGGTAAGAGATTCATGGCTACCTAAGGAGGGCACCATTTAATAAGCTCAGTGATAATAAATTAGGAGAACAGCCCCTTACTAGGCAGGGAGATTCCTGCCCGCGTTCTGTAGAACGAGGAGGAAATAAAGTTCAGGTCAAAAGGACTTTAATTTGCAGAAATACAACACTGCCTGGAGGCAAGTTTAATGAAAAGTTCATAAAAGTACAATGACTCCACAGTATTCTCTACTTCCCCAAAGTAAAAAGCTATTAATATTTTATGTTTGTGTTATGTTCTTTTCTTAAAATACACACACAACTATATAAAAAACGCTCTTTATTTGCCAGGGTAAAACAAACAAGAATGTTTGCCCTCTTCAGGCACAAATGTTAAACATGCTCTGAAGGCAGCATGATAGATGCTAGGGTACAATTGCTGTCCAGAAAAAAAAAAAAAAAAGATACGGAGGCAGCAGATAAATGCAATGCAGAGCTGTCACCAAATCCCGTAAAACTGCAACTGGGGACACTTCATGAAGCTGGCAGAAGACTGGTTCGTGCAGCAAGCAGCAAACTTCGAGTGAATTGCCAGATAACGCTAAGGAGGCAGATGTCAGCTTGTTCAAAAAGGATATGGATGAATTAATGGACAACAAATCTATAAACACTTCTTAAAGGGGACAGATGGATATACCTCTAAAATCCCCAATACCACAACTATGAATGAGGGGAATAAGCGAGAAGTGTCTTACTCACAACTCTTCCCAAATGGCATTCCTTCTGCCACTTTCAGAGGAGGAAAAAAAAAAAAAAAGGTGTAATCTTGTCTAACTCAGTATCTTTTTGCAATACACTTCTAGTAGAAAGCAGAGATCAAATTGCATATTTTATAAAAAAAGTAGAAGTATTTTGAAAGCTGAACGAATGGATGAGATTTCTCACATCTTTCACATGAAACCTCATCCTCCATTAGAAGCATTCAAAATGATAATTGCCTATTGTATCATGATATTGGTTCCTCCTACACTACAGTAAAAAAAATTTTTTACGTTGCAAAATCAATTTCTTAAAGAAAACCATGGAACAATCTGGATTTTATATATCTTTCTGCTTTTCAAATAAGTATCAGTTAAATCCACTATCTCCGAAAATAACACAAGCAAACTAAAATACAGCAACCAGTGTTGCTTTGGTCCAGTTTTTAGTATTTATTATTTTGTTATTTTGTTTGTAAAAGGCTGGTACATAACAGGAGCAAAATAAAACCCTGGTATTTTGGAAAACAATTCAGTTCTGACTTTGTCCAAAGCTACCAAAAATTAATTTACTTCTTAAGAGTAGAATCTCTTCCAATATTGTTATTTAACATTAACAGTACTGAAAAGGCAGAAGTGAAAAAAATGAACACAAGATATGGCATTTCTGCTTCACTTTAAGGTCACAACATGCTGCAAATGATTGCTTAAAATTACAAAAGCTTTTTCAATATGCATCAAATTCCTAGAAAAATATTTTAAGATTAATTAAAAGGATTAACTACTGTTAACGTAGTACTATGACAACAACTTTAAGCAGGAAGTTCTTTTTAGACTAAAGCTAATTACTTTCATGTATTAGAGTAAGTCAGAGCAAAACATTTTCAACTGAAACTCCGATGCCAACAGAGTAGTTCTAGGTATCACTCTGCAATCCTCCACAGGTCTGCTCGTCAGGATGTCTGCAGTATGATATTCCACATCTTTTTATAAACTTGAAAGGTATACTAAGAATTCCCAGAACTATTTCTAAGCTATGTACTGTATAAGTAAGGCTTGATAGTCTAAAAAGGAAAGATTATAAAAACAAGCAGATTTGTAGGAATACGCAAAATGCATTATACAAAAGATATGTTTTAAGGATCCAGTATTTTGATCTCTAGCCTGAACAAGAAGTGTTTATTAGAAATGTATGTCCCAGCTCTGACCTAGAGGGTTTATGCTACTTCTGGTAGCCCTAACACCTAAGATTTAACCCATTCTGCTTTAGTAAATTCACCCATTCCTTGTCGAGGGAATTAAAAACCACCTTCACCCATTGAGTGTTTCAGTACTTAAGAGTCTTTCAATTTAAGAATTAATATGATACTGCATTATTATATACTGAAAGAAGTATGTTAATTAAGGTTTTTGGAGGCTGATCTAGCATACGTGTAGTAGCTGTTTGTTAATCTAAACATTAAAATCTTGTGCTCAAATGGAAGGTGAAGTCTTCTTTAATGTACAGAAAAGCTTCCAAGTATAAAATCTCACATTTAGATTTTTTTCCCACTAAAGTATGTTTTACAATTTTATAATGAATTGGTGATTTCAGACCAACAATGTAGCTTTAATCCCTATAGGTTGGGAAGGAGTGACACTACTTGAACATTTTAGACATGCCAACAAAAACTATGCTTTTAATCTTTAAGTTTATGTTACCACATTACCAGTATTTTGGGTTGGATCATACTGGGCAGGCCTGAACCATCAGAGATGATCATAACTGTGCTATGGTGAAAACCATTAAATTAATCCAATTTGTCAAAGTCATGAGAGTAATTGATTATGGCTGATCACTATGATTAGCACAACTGCAGATCTTGAAAATAAATCATCCGTAATCTCAACTTCTGAAGTTTTCAAACTGCATCTAAGTTTCTTCTGTAAGTAATAAATTAAACTGAGTATTGACGATTCCAAAATTAAAACATCCAAACAAGGCATCGCTAAGTCCTCAGTGAAATGTTAACTAGAAGAAAGCGTGTAATGGAGGCCTTTTGGAGAAACTACCTTCGGAACAGTATATTATATCTACGCTTAAGTTATATTAGGTGTTTATCAGTAACCCTTTGTATGTACTGTAATTATAGAGAGCAAAGTAATATAACTATTTCACTTTGTTTTAAATAATGCAAGTTGTTTTATTGATGCAAAATAACTGTATGTTGGTATATCTTATTTTCATATTGAAAGAAATGTCTAAACTCGAATACCAAAACAAATAATACGTGAAGCTACAGTTCAAAGTATCTTAGTCATAAAAACATAATTAAACACAATGTTTTTGCTATGCTTCATGAATAGAAAAAAATGAAATAAAAGCAAAATTTGTGGGTTAAACCTATGAAACCATTACAACAGCTGAAAACTTGGGAAAAAAACCCCAAACCTAAAACACTGTCAACAACTTCAATAGTGAACAAATGATTTACTAGAGTAAAAGCAGCATTATAGAGCTGTCTGATTTCTGAAGCTGCAAAATTACCGTTTAAGCTTGCTGGAGTACTCATTTGCAACCACTACTGAATATTTAAATCCCATTTCAAGTACTTCCTGTAAAACCCACTAGTAAATTCCATCGGGTAATTCTTCTACACAATACTTAATTCACCATTTCTGCTGAATGTACTTTCCAAACTCAAACCAAATATTACGAGGATGACCCACCTTTCACAGAAGACCACACTTTAAATGCCTGCAAGGGTTCTAAGAAGAAACTTAGAGCTAAATCACTTGGTTAAAGGAGCTCTTAATACCCTGCCAGAGACAGCAATTTGAAAAGCTAGACTAAGTGTTATAACACACATAAGATTAAGGAAGGAGCTCTCCTGGAGTTTTCATATCACTTCAGTTTTAATACATAGCCATAGGCTACAGGATCACTAGTTAGTTTAGAAAAATGTTAACTACATCATTATTTGGAGCCATGGAGCCATAGCTGACTCAAAACAGAATTTAAAGCATTCTTAGGGGGGATAGTGGGAGCAGAGGGGCAGGAAATAAGACCTATGAAATCTAAAAACCTATCCAGAAGTAATCAGTTACAGTTCCTTGAAACTGCACAAGAGAGGTAGCAGCATATTAAACTCTGTTTTTGGCAGGCATAACATTCTAGACTTTCTTACTTCTACCAGTGAAATCTCTTCACACTGAGCATGCAGCTACAGCTCCTTTTTTAAGCATCTATTTCACTTCTCACCTTCTTAAAGTCTCATCCCACCTACATTTATAGCCAAATGTTACTTTCCATACCAAGGTCAAAATCATTGTTATTGACTCAAATTTGTACCTTGCCCAGCCTATTTCTTCATAAAGATTTTTAGTATTTTTATTTTCACTGCTAAAATGAGACATTTAGCCTTCATTAATTTTTTTTCTTAGAAAAGAAGTTGTAAAGATGCCTCGGTTCTTCAGAAATAACAACACCCCAGCTACCTGCTGTCAAATGACAATAGCTGGTGTTTCTTTAGTTTATCAAAACTGATAAACATCAAACCAGGCTTTTGAAATGATGATGACAAACTCACTTCAAGGACTACAGGGAAAATATTTTTGCAAGAATAAACATGAAGTATGGTAACAGAGAGAAAGAGATCACTTGTGCCTTTGCAACTAATAGTATAAGGTCAGTGTGGGTATAAGGGACACTGCAGGGTTAGCTAAAGGGACTTAGCTCCATCCATCCCATCTTTGCATGTCTGCTATTCTCAAATTTCATCTGAAATTCATCTACTCCCTACAAAAAGAGGGTCACAACAGACATATCTGAGCAACCATTTAGCACATGGGAACAAGCAAACACCATCTGCCATTTACAAAGGACAACACAGATATAAGCAGAAAAACAGAGAAACTGGCTTCTAGCCTACATGTACAAAAACTGTAATCAAACCCATGAGATGACTGTCTGGAACAGGTAGGTCACACCGCAAGAGCACTTAAAAAATTCCCAAGGCAACAGTTGAAGTAAAACTGAAGTTACCTCAGTTCTGTTTCTTGATTTGGCACCAGCATTTCCATATACTAATACAAGGAACTAAATCCACAATGGAACTTTAATCTGGAGGCTTCCATGGGCAGGAAACTAATTACAGAAATTAACTTGCAATAGGCAAAAATGAACAATAGGTAAATACCAGGCCTATTGCAATGAGGCAGTAGGGATATGCAGGTAAGAATATTAGAGGACTGAACAGAATCACATGTTCTGCAGGCAACTAACCTTTGCATTGGCTTAGCTCTAACACGGGACTGCAGCCTTATGTTGGTAGACAACATGCTCATGTCCTGCACTGAATGGACAGTATGGCAAGAAACACTGTGTACAAGCAGTCCTTCACTCTCACATAATTTTAGCTGTTGCAGAACACTATAAATTAAACTTCTGAAGAAAACTCAAGTATCTGGCTGGGCAGATTTAAACGTGACTGCACATTGGCTGAATGTTACAGAGCATCCAGTGGCATTGACTGCCCTTACCAATCTTGACAAGGCTACTGACCAGGTTGTTTTTTGTTAAGACTTGCTAGATTCCTCACCCATTACCAAATGCTGCCATAAAAAAAAAAATTAGGGGACTTGTGATAGAGAGTCCTTACACCACTGTATGCTTCATCTTGTCAAACTGCAGCCTAAAAAACTGCTTTAAATTTGGAATATTTCAAATTGTCAAAGTGCCATGGTTTGAACACAGTTGGCATCTAAGCACCATGCAGCTGCTTGCCCATCCTTCCTCACACCGGTGAGGAATAAAAAAAAAAAAGGTAAAAGTAAAGCCATGAGGGTTAAGAGTTTACTTAAACAAAACAAAGAGAGAGGAAACAACAGCAGTAACAATAATCAGTGAGCAGTATACAATGCACTGCTACTGCACCCCTCCCATGTACTGGGTATTACACTAGTATGGTATCGAATATCCCATTGGCTGGTTCAGTCTGGCTATCCTAGCTGAGGAAATTAACTCTACCCTAACCAAACCCAGGACACTAAGGAAGGGCCACCTATACATCACATATCACACCCTTCCACTTTAATTCTTCAGAAAGCAGCATGATATATTATATCTCCCTACTACACTATTATGAATGCCCCAAAGTTATTCAGATTAAGGTTGTTAGTAAAATCTTTTGGATTTTCAGAAAGGAACTTTTCAAATATAATTTTATATGCATTCAAGGCCCTCAGACCCACAAGATTTAGATAGAGGGAATGCAACCCAACACAACTCTCACAGCAACAGTAATTTTGTTCAGAAGCTGACCAAACCTAGACACAGGTAATGCTTCCATAACGGTGGTAATATTACAACCTGACAAACAATGTACAGTTCTATTATAGAGATCTGACCACTGGCATGATAGAAAGTTGAACATCTTAAGGAATGGTAGACACTGACTTTGGCTCATGGAAGGCCTTTGAGAACAAGTCAGCCATCTACTACCACACCAGCATTCTTAAAAACAACTTGAAGGTAACCTCTTGGGGTCCCTTCCAGGCTTTCGAAAAAAAAAATCTGCATGTTAGATGTCGTCTAACCTGGTTTATCTATACTTTTCCCTCAACATATTCCTACAAATACTGCACAATAAAGTCAGTAATTCTGCTTGTCCAAGGTATCACCCTGCTATGATACTGTCAAACCAGACCAGGAGCTCTTGAGAATTTGAAATATCTGTCTTCCTCCACTGCCTTCACATAAAATTGCATATGGAGACAGCCTGCTTCCTCAGAAGCTGCAAAACCATTTGATTCTGACATGCTGCTAACCCCAGTGAACAAGAACTGGTCATCTGGTTGGGGCTATAGCAAGAATGGCTGGGAACACTAACTGGAAGTTAGAACTGGCTTTCTACTGCTTATCAGAAGACATCTAAAGAACAAAGAGCAAGTAGCTCAGGATTAAGAGCAATACCTCTAGTTTTGTTCGTCCTGTAGTCACTCCAAACGTAGTTTAACAGTTAAATTTCCATAAGAAAGGAAAATACAGTTAGTGTTACCTGTGTGTCCAATAAATGCCTATAATTAGCATTAAGTCTTGCTCTAATGTAAGAAAAAAATCCAAATGGACTCACCAGATTTATAATTAATAATTGAGCTTCTGAAGGGAAAAGGAGCATCTCACCTCCAAGATCTTGTCTTTACAGTGCCTATTCTGAACTCTTCTGAGCCGAAGGGTGATAGGGAACAGAAATAGAACTATTTCAAGTCATCCTAGCACCCTATGAAAACCTTGGAAGTTTTCTTCCAACTTAACAGTAAAAGAGCAATGTATATGAAAGACAAAGTTTGACACATCACATCCAGTGGATCAGCCAGATTTCAATAGATTATTAAAAGCTTTTATAGCTCAGATCATAACAACATGCCTAAAAAAAAATCTTAAACCTCAACACTTTCTTCTTATGTCCTTAAATATTCCTACACCTTTAAAACACAGATCTCTGCAAATCACCACAGGTGCTCAAATGCATCCAAAGAAGAGCAACAAAGCTGGTGAAGGGTCTAGAGACCAAGTCTTAAAGGAGCAGCTGAAAGAACTGCGGTTGTTTAGTTTGGAGAAAAGGAGGCTCAGGGGAGACCTCATCACTCTCTACCTGAAAGGAGGTTGTAGTGAGGTGGTGTTGGTGTCTTTACTGAGGTAACAAGTGATAGCACAACAGGAAATGGCCTCAAGTTGTGCCAGGGGAGGTTAAGGTTGGATACTAGGAAAAGTTTATTCACTGGAAGGGTTGTCAAGCACTGGGATGAGCTGTCCAGGGAAATGGTTGACTCACCAAACCTGGAAGTTTTTAAGATGTGTAGACATGGCCCTTACAGACATGGTTTAGTGGTGGACTCAGCAGTGTTAGATTTACAGTTGGACTCAATGATCTTAAGGGGCTTTTCCAATCTAAATAATTCTATCAGTTCAGCTGTATATGGACTGTCAGTGATTTCCAGATAAACCACCAGCCTTTGCTATTCCTAAAAGTCATTTGTATTTTAGACACAGCATCATCTCAGAACTCAACTTCCATGTGTGACAAGCATTAGCTAAGAAGCCCAAACCAGTCCTGTCTGAGGAATAACAATAGTAACAAACTGTGCTTCATCACAGGAAACCCTTGTTGAAAGTTAGTTGAAATTCTGTAAAACAAATTGCTGCTTTTTAAGGGACAACAGTTGGTGTAATAACTTCAACTATGAGTATCACCTACAGAAAATTCTAATAGTTACGTGACGTGTACACTAAAAACTTTTGTAGAGACTGAACTGCTAAGAGCCAGTTCCCCAGTACTTCTCAGGCCAAGCTCTTATGAGTTCAAAACTGTTTCTAACCTAATCTCAGAAGAAGCTTGGCTGTGGTTCACTGTGTGACTGCATGATCTCCAGTATCAAAACCAGAAAGCACAGGTTTGCAGCAGCCCAGGCTATTTCAGCTTAAGATCAAGTGTCTACTCTAATTATTCTGGTCAGTTTAAGAGCTCAGAATCTTGATTCAATGTCTCTACTATTTATACATATTTATTATCCTCTCAAAATGAATTATGCTCTAATACTTTTATTGCTTTCAGTGGAAGATTGTTTAAAGAACGCTCTGTGGTCACATTACACAAAAAATAATCAGCTTACTTGAATAGATTTTCGAGAATAACAGAAAGTATACAAAAAACTTAGAGGTCACCTTGACTATGCTAACCTTCTTCATACTAGGTACTTTTATTAAGGTACATTTTTTGCATTTTATGTTCTATTAATGTGTGACATTTCTTGGAACACCCCTCCTCCTCTCAATAGCTCAAAAGTCTCACATTAAAGGTTTATGAACATCCCCACAATTCATATGCTACAGAAGGCAGAACAGAATGTTAGTTTAATTCAATTTCCAAATCAACAACTTCACCCAACATAAGATTATTTATATTAAATCTAATCTTAGCAGATAAAGAGGAACACTCTTATTCCTTACATAATTTTAATTTGATCAAACTGATAATTTCAAAAAATTTCTTGTACGCCAACAGACTAAGAAGAAATGCATCACTGTTCATTAGCTCTCAAAACTTGTGGACGTACAAAAAAATTCTTTTTTCCTGTTTAAAACTATGTTAAGGAGGTTATTAATTTCTAGTCTGAGGGCATAAGGGATATTCTATGACAGAGGCCACGTATCTCTGCAAGAGATCAACTAACACAGTAAAAGTAGGTACATGTAAAATAATAAGCTTCTCAGCAGTAAATGGCAGTATAGTATTTACAAAAGCAACAATGAATAGCTTTGAAGAAAAATCTTAAATTTATTGATCCAGCATTTGCTGATCCCCTATTTACATACAGTAACACTAGTTCGTCCTGCATTTGCAGTAACAATAAAATACATCCTACTCCAAAGGAAGTAGGAAGAACACCAAAAAAAAAATCAAAAAGTCAGTCATTTTTAAGAAATTCCCAGGTACCTGAGAAATCACACTACGTTACAAACAAGATGGTATGACAGATGTTCAAGCAAGGGTCATAGGATAACTGTATTAAGAGAAAGTACAATTTTTTTATCTAAGATCTGCCTCAAACAGAGTTGATGAACGAAGTTCCACTTCATAAATATTTCACCAGCAAGCCCATGTGAATGGAAGCAAACAAACACGGTACAGCATTTAGCTCTGCATGAAGAAATCAAAGAATATAAGCTTTCCCTAACTACCTGTAACTGTCCATAATCACATAACATTTTTTTAACTTCATCTCCTAGGTCATGTTCACTTTTTAACAACATTCTGTACATCTTTGTAAGATTGGCTCATCTTTATGACTGTTGAACTTAACCAATACCATTAAATTTTTACCAAGTATAGAGATCAATACCTTCTCGCAAGCCAAGTGAAAAATAGCTGGTTCAGGAAGGATCTTAATGCCCTCAATGACAGAAATTACAATGAATGCACAACCCTTACTAGTTGCCAGACAATTCATCTGTGAACTCAAGTTTTAAGGCATCTTATTATTTGAGCTATTTAGAACATAAACCACTTCAAAACAAAAAAATACAACGTGGGATAAAGGATAGATTTTTTTTGTAACATGTATGTAACGATATTAAATAAAGAATCGGTCCTCACAACAAATTTAGCAAGTTGGATGCACCATTTCAATCCTAAATGAACAGTCACAGAAACGCTTAACATTAGACAGGATCAAAGAAATCAAGTGAATTTCATGCAGGATTTAGAGCAGTAACAGAAAACTTTACCTTGCAAGTGGCGTATAAAATCATTACGCAGCAAAAAATCTTTTGGCCATGATTTAACTGGGTTCACGTACTGAAATCGCACTGCTAACCTCCTCTTCAAATAAGTGAGGTGTAACAAGAAAGAGCTCATACGAATGGAGACAAAACAATGCTTGAACTAACTACTACTATGTAAAATGGATCACCTTTCTAATAGGAATCAAAGGGAGAACACAAACAGATTAAGCTTATTCTCACCAGGACAAAAATTTAAAAGCACCAAAACAGAGAAAGCTTGTCCTCTTACTTTTACTTCCCCTCTCTCTGCCAGACCAGATGGGTTTTCAGTCTTCTGGCAAAAGCAGAGGGAAACCACACCTCTGAGCAACCTCACAGTGGAGATTCCATCACGTGAAACACTTCAGCCAATTGCCAAAGATAAATCCTATTCCTCCCTGTTTGCTGAAGGAATGCATTTTTTTTTTTCTTGCCTGATTTGCTGTTAATTGCTCTCTAGCTAGAACTCACTAATTAACTACACTATCGCTACACTGCTAAAGCCCTGGAATTTTCTCCTTCAAATGTCTTCTCCATAATCTGAGTGTCCCCTCTGGTCTAGCAACATAAACAGAATTTGTTTGATGTTTTGAACTTATTCCGAGCATCATAATTTTGTTGAAAAAAGTCATAGTAATACACTTTGCTAATGGATAACTTGTTCTAAACAATTGTATCTCACCTTTGACAGAAGCAATTTCACACAGGAAACATGGCCCTCATAGACTGCTGACAGGAGTGGTGTGATATTATGTTTGTCTGGAGCCTGTAAATTAAGACACAGTTATTTGAAGTACAATTTCACACAGCATTAAAAGATTTATTTCATTTTTTAATTTTGTTTTGTCAACAGCAGAGCTAAGGAAAGGATTTAAGAATATTATCCAGAAATGCATTCCCTCAGAATTTTTCACTCTCCTTTTTAAAATGTAAAGTCTTCATTTAAAAAAGTCAGGTAACTGCAAGATATTGTTTCCGTAAGATTTCTAGCTATCCCAAAGTCTATTTTTTTTTTTTTAGCCAATGATAGAAACTGAGGGGCTTTAAAATTTTGCCCAATTTAAAACCACTACTCCTAATTCTCCCATTTCCCAGCCAGTGTAACTTCAGAAACCAGTTTTGGCTGAAACATTGTTTGGGTTGTCTTCTCCTCTCTAAACTGTAGTCCTGGGAAGAGTAAGAAATGGAGCAACTGAAATGATTTTATTTTCCCCCCCTTCCTCTGTTTTTATCTCCTTTCCAGTTAGGAGTGCTCCTGAGGAAGGGAGAATCTTTCCAGACACCAAGGAAAACGTCCAAGCCATTTTGTTACGGACTAAAAGGTAAGGTGTCTTATACTTTAACTTTCAGACAAGTATTCTAAAGCACAGCATTTGGGGTGTATGGTTAAAATATTTAAAACTTCACCTCATGGAGAACTACACTATTTTGAAGTGCCGATACAGGCCAGCTGAGTACTTTCACAACAAAAAGCCATGCATGTCAAGCTACAGCAAAACGACTAAGTTTCTATCAGGAAAAATGTCTCTAAAAAACCAGACAAGCACACCACTCTAAGCAGATTTGATCCTCTCCCGGCCAGGGTTGCATTGCGCTAACTTCTGAAGTCCCTTCCAACAAGTGTAAAATGTATTTCACGCAAATTTTACTTAGACATGATTACTGGATTTTTCTAATCACGGTCAAATTAAATTTTAACTTTTGATAGCTAGAAGCAACTTCTCCTAGTGTGTTCAAAAACAATAAAAACATTCAATAAATGTACTTTTAAGCTCCTAACCTCTAGAAGATCTCAAATATGTCTAAATGCATCAAATTTTTTAGCTGGATCTAAGTCTTTCAGTAACTATTTACGCACTTATACCAATCCCTGATGTGTGGGTAGGGGGGTGGGTGAAGATCTTAACATCGTAACATCTGTTTGCAAACTGATGTACATACATTAATATCAGCTCCTTTCAATAGCAGAAATTCCAGAATCTCAAGTTGTCCACAGTCTGCTGCATAGTGAAGAGGTTTCCTCCCACCTTCAAGTGTCCGGTTGACATCTTCACCCTTCAATGTAAACACAATCTAATAAGCAAAATTTCAGAGCAAACACACCAAGACAACCTTGAAAAAACCAACACCTGAAAATATGCTGAAGAATGTTCCATCCCAATATTTAAGTCATTGCCCAAGAAAAACAAAACTTAAGTTGCTTGATTTCCTTTCCCTCATTTATGCATTTAGGACTAAGACAACCTTGGTCATTCCTTCCACACCGCATCTCAAGTGCACTAGGTAACTCATATGATTTTAAAAAAATCATTAGAGATTGTAAAAAATGTTCACATTGGCTTGTTTTGCTTTTCCTTCCCCCCAGCTAGGATTCTAGTCATCTGGCTACGTTATTTTACGTGTTTCTACACAGTGAAGTTTTGCACACTGGGAAACCAGATGCATAGAAATAAGTCAGCATCATAACTAGTAGCAAGTGAGTACTGACTATCCATAATTTAAAACCAAATTATAAAACTGTTCATTTTATTTCATAAATAGCTCCTGACAATTCTACATGGCACAAAACAATCTGAAGGCATTCAACCAAATCAGGACACAGGAAGTTGTATTCTAATGCCACTCATACTAGTGGATTGAGACATCTCTTAAGGCGTAAACAAAATTTAATTTAGTGAGTGCCTAATCAGCTTTGTTTCTTCACCTTGGGTTGTGCAACTAAGGATAAACTGATTTGCTGCACTTCAGTAATGATGAGAAGTTACTGGAAACCAAATACTGACAAGCTATGTGGTAAGTGACACCTTGTTCGTATATACAAGTCATGCTAGTATTTTAGGGAGTAGCTAAATTTAGTGTCATACTTCAAGCCCTGCATCTCCTCAGAAAAACAATCAAAAGAATTTTAGCTGCAGCACCAATTCATGCTTCTCTACTGAGCACTGACCCTCTTCAGTTCCCTCACTCCTGTTCCAAATCTCTAGAAAAATCACAGAATAGCAGGGTTGACATATGTCTTCCAGACATTACCTCCCTTCTAAGAATGGAAGGGAAGACTGTCAGATGGAAATATTATTCTGCATTTGATGTTCTATATTATCTATCGGAGTTTTATACCACTGGCTAAATAACAAGATGACCTCAGAATTCTCCTCTCCTATCAACAGGATATTCAATTCTTCACATAATATACCTTTCGGAAAGTTAAAGCAACAAACAGTGTTTCACTTCAAGCGTTTAACTAGAACACTGTATATTCTGTGGTTTCAGAGGTGAGAACCTGGTTCTCACTCTATTGAAGGTTCTGGATTCTAAATAGCATGAAGTAGCAGCAAGTAGTACAATGGAAAAGAACACTGCAACTACCATTACTGACCTTGAAATACAGCTATGGCTTTCAAAGCATATCAGACATCAGGAAAAATATAGTTTCACTTCAATCTATGATTTTCAGAACTGCAACAAATTGTACTTGTAAACAACACCCACCATGGCTTTAGCTATGTAGACTATCAACAGTGTACAATAGTTCATAACATAAAATTCCAGTGTGACTAACTAAAGGTCTAACTCTTTTTTTACCAGTAAAGTTGTGGCAGATAGTCTTGTTATGCAACTTCTCTTTTGCTGAGTTTCAGTACAAAATGTTGGAGATGTTAACTGTGTTCCAATTAAAAAAAATCATCCCATTCACAGCACACAAATAGCCACACTGGTATGAAAAGCTTATAAAAAAAGAGCATATACTTAGCTTATCTAAAAAGTTAAGCTCTACCAACCATCTTATTTGCACCTCGCCACTTCCTATCAATTTTAAAGCAGCTGGCATTTAAATAACACACGATGTCTGCAGATACATTTATACATCCTAATCCTTAATGTCGGAAGCCAACTGTGTAAAAGCCAGGCAATCATTATCCCAAAACAGGCTCTAAAACCACCTGTAATGTCTGATGCATGCTAAGACATGGTAAGTAACAGTGTAAGGGAGAAGCACAAACAAACTAAATCTTGGGACAACACACAGAAAAGCTACAAAGTTCACACTCAAAAAAAAAAAAAGAATTATCATGACTTAAGATTAGGACAGTCTAGCAAAGCTCACCCTTCCTTAAGCTTATAAGTATTTTTTGGCTCATTGGCTTACACTATAGGATTGTTCTTTTCTTTTTAAAGAATACACCACAGGTCCCTCTGTTTTCTCCTGAGCTGGTTGTAGAATAAATTCCTGCTAGACAATACACTTTCGCAATGAAAAAAACACCACCCAAACACTGCTTTCCTAGGTTTCGCTTAAAGAAGATGGAAGCTTGTTTATAGAAAAGCGCCTAGGAAAAAGCATGCAAAAGTGTCCCGAACACAGATTATGTGGATTTGAATACTAGCCCTGAGAAAATACATCAGTAGCATTCAGAGTCAAGCATCATAATGTTTTAGTCTGAATTAACAGAACTAAGATATCTTATAAGTTACGAAAATTAAAAAAGTAAGTACTCCCAGATTCTGCAATAAACAAACATCCAGTTGTTTCATGGGTGTGAAAAGCCACTGTAAAACAGACCACTGCATATTATAAAACTCCATTTGGCCTTTCCTACTCACAGTCCAAGACACATAGAAGTAGGAATGGAAGACAAATCAATCCATTTCATATACAGGGATCAAACTGTGGCAGAAGCACCTGCTTTAAATGCAGAGTCTAATACACATACAGTAGATGACTTACAGTACCCTTCATAAATAAATTTCTTTATGGCCTTTAGATCTCTTAGTTGCATTGCCTGGGGCATCTCCCCAAGGAAGATTGTTGGGTTTTTTTTACTGATAGGAATGCACAATCAAAAAGGCTCCATTGGTATCCATGGAAACAATGAATGAATTGTTTTTCAGTGGGAGTTTCATGCTGTAAGACTAAACAGTTTGGATGGAAATCTTATAGATCAACTAAAAAACCCCTAAGCCTTATCCCCACACACAAATTATTCTGATTAAAGACTGTTATAAAACTCACACGTATATCCTTATAGTTCTGCTTTTACAAATAAGTAGTGCCTTTAGACATTAAAAATATTGACTTTGTATCTTTAATTGAAATTCTATTAAAAGTTTTGAACTTTATCTATACCAGCTCCAAGTTTCATATAAAATCACCTATAAAATGGGAAAAATCATAAAACTTCTTGAACCCTTATGATCCAAACAGGTAGTACACTAGTGCCAAAGACTGCAGTAACCACGGCTGCAGCAATAAGCTTTTTATTTGGCTAGAGAGTGATGTGAACACATCTAACATCCTAGATAAATTTGACAAAGATTATCTAAACAAGCTGCTGTTCTCCTTTAAGCTTAGGATGTAAAACCCTGCGGGTGCTGTTTGTTGACTTCACTGGATGAGCACTCCAAGTTTGATTCTCTTGCTCTTCCACTGGAAGTATTCTGTACAGCAAAGCCAGAGACAGATGTTGACTTAACATGAGCAGCTGGGTTCTCAGTTTTTTCACAGAGTGGCCAGTCATAAGAGACAACATTTTGTACAGGACACACATCTCTATAGGTGACATCTAAAAAGCAATTGACTATATGCACTAGAGAATTCAGGGATTCACATTAGCAAAGGAGCTATATATATTGTAGCTATAGCAACAAGCTCTAAATGCCAATTTTCATTCTCACATGATGAAAGAAAATCTAAGGTCAAGATTTAAGCCCCCTCTCATAAATAAGACAGCTCTGGTGAAGGTGAGGCTAATTATGTCAATAGAATAAGACAAAGCTGTCTCTCCAGTCCTGTAACAGGCTGAGGCAGTAACAAGCACAGGAAGTAAAGATTCAAAGAAGAGAGTTAGCTGTATATGTAAGGTTTTATGAAATTAATGTGGATTTGAATAATATTGGCTAAAGACATGATACTGTATGTTATGAACTCAGGTATCAGCAATCTTATCAGGTGACAATTCTTATTACTGACCTCTGAGACAATAAAGTAAGCAATATTTCAGTATAGGCTGAAACAAAGACTGTACTAAATAGCTGCTAAAGGTTTGCTTTAAAAAAATCATACTCTGCATAGGCATATAGTCAGAACCCGCATGAACTGCCAAAGATGATCATGATACTTCCTTTACACAGGAACAGAATCTTACGTATACGGTACTTTTATAAGACTTTATATAGGAGATTTATTGGATTTCTGCCACATTCTAGAGTCTAACAGAACAGCAACAAGTTTAATAGTTAAGGGCACTTTGAACAAGACATGATTAAGCCAGAATCAAAAATCGTATCAACTTCAAAATAGAACATACCTTCAAAGGCCACACCTCTCACGAAAGCAGATTATTTTAACTTTCTAGAGTAGACCTACAAATTCCCTAACAATTGTGCAAATTTGCCCTTGCAAAAGGAAAGACACCATTACCTCTGTAACGACCCTCTAGCATACATTGAGTTCACTTAGCCAGACATTTAATGTTAAGTCTGGCACAAACCACATCAGTAAAGTTTTTCTTTGCAGATCAAAGACCTGGGACACCAGCTATGCAATATCATTAAATACCAGTTCAACACCGAAACATCAGAACCAGCAGTTAGCAGGTATCTGCTTTAATCCCCTCTATTAAAATCAGGTAAAGAAAATTCTCTCTGTCAATCTCCAATTACTAAACAAGACAGCATGAAACAGGATTTTTATAACACTTTGATTTATGTCCTACTTAGAAAAGCCACGTACATAGATAACAGCAGAATATTCTATTAGAAGGACTTTTAAGTATCAGCTTCAGCTGAAAGTTGGCTATCAACTTTTCTCTGAAGGACAGGAAAACAAAAACTTGAAACTCAGTTCTAAATACTTTCAAGGACTTTCTCTGCTTTTTAAATACCTAATAGAAGGGCTCCTTATAGCATCCTCTGAATGGAACTATCACCTGCTTTCTTAATGGAATAATTCAATCTGTACTAACTATCTGGTCTAACTAATTTAAGTGAGCACTGTCAAAATTACATTACTCCTGAACTTAATTTTTCCACTACCCTCTATCTTGCATATTTTCCTTGCTCTACCTTTTCTTGACAATATATCTACACAAAACCCCTGGCTGTATCTCATCTCCTTTTCCAGTTTAACTTGAGTCATGCTTTGGCTTTTATAGTTCCATCCCTGCACACTCTGGGAAATCACTTACGTGACTCCTGCGTACCCAACCCCATTCCACTTTTCATGCTTCTCCTCTTTGTACTTGAGCTCAGACAGGAGCTCCCTGACAGCCAAGCTGACCTCCTGTCACACCTGCTGGATGTCCCAGAGTAATCTGGAAGGATCTGCACTTTAACAGCTGCCTTCATTAAGTTCTGCCATATTTAATGCCTTATTCTTTTGCAACCCTAGTTAAAAGAATGAATCAGATTTCACTGACTTTGTCCCTAACATAAATTACAAGTTCTAGAGTTTGTTAGTATCCAGGCAGATTATTCAGCCATGCCAAACTGACACTGTCCTTGAAGAAACCCCTGCATTTTCTGTAGGCTTTATTACACAGACTGTATTCCATACCTCCTTCAGTCTAGCTTTACATGTTACCTCCCTCCTTTCCCAGTTCCTGCCAGTTTCAAAAGCATTAACACTTAAAGCCAAATGAGCTAAACTAAACTCATCTAGTGCCACTCTAGCATCTCTACAGCATACTCCATGTGTTTCGGTCAAAGGCTTAATTTTTAGTGGCACATAACTGAAACTGAATCTGAGCCAGACATTCACTTGGGCCCTGTGGTTTGCCAGCAGCGTTGCTCTGGAACATTACTGCCATGCTATTAATGCAACACCTCACCCATCAGTTTAGCACTGATTTTCTCCTGTGTAGCAGTTACAGTATCACTACTGGCAGTTCGATCCTTTCCATCCCTGCACCAGAACTAGCGGCTGCACAATGAATCCCAGTTAAGGAACTAATCAATCTGAGAATTATCTTGATAACTTCCTTCTTTTCAGCTGAACCTGTTCCTTCATCTCATTCAGCACTTTGGACCTGAACACACCAGAAATAAAGAGCTTGGATTTACACTGCAGTTCTTCCACTGAAATAGAAACTGAAAATTGTGTCCTCATTAAATCCTATTGCATAGGTTAACGGCATTAGTAGAACACTATCTATAACACCAGTAGCATTAAAATGCTTTTTCAGATTTAGAAACAACATATCCCCATCTGTACTTATCCTGCCATGCAGAAATAATTTCACCTCCCCATTTCAGGCAATCCTTGCATTCCAGTTTTGAAGAAGGAAACCAGCTTCCATGCAGTCAGATGTGTTTAGAGTGCAGGGAAGCATCCCACAGGATCTACAAGGCTGGCTAATCCCTGTCTCTCTCCATTATTCTGGAAAAAGATGAAGTCACATTACAGTCAGTTGGGCGCATTACTTCACTCTCTCCACACACGAAAGATGACCATTCTTACAGAGTATTAGATAACTGACATTTTAAATATAGCAATAACTTTATTGTTGTCTGAGTGGGAAAGAGGAAGAGTGAAACACCCTCTTTCTATAAAGAAAAGTTTAGGTCCTACGGCTGAGATATTTGGAACACCTTACTGCATATTGAGACTACTGCGTCTGAACACTTCATATTTTACTATCTTCACGGAAGGATTTTGTTCACACAGGTTGTATTTGTTTTTAAAAATTGAACAAAGATTAAGTGAGATAGCTCATCGAAAGTATTTCCAACCAATCTCAATGTACAGATCTACAGCAAAACATGTTAAGAATTCAATTTGTGGAAAAGCAAGAGTGTTTCAGGTTTTAAGCATTTATATTCCTCACGTGCAGGAACAATAGGCAAATATGTGCTGGTAAAAGAAGATTAAAATTTAGGTATTGTATCTTTTTGTTTCTTTGCCACATCACAGTGCATGGACTTTATATCAGAAGGATCACGCGTAGTATTCCTTTATGCAACGTTAGCGACATTCTTCACTTCAAAGTGCATGGTGTAATAAAAATCCTCCTGGGACTTCATGCCAGAAGAAACATTTGAAAACAAACATATGGAGTTCACTGTAGCATCTCCCTTCTATGTTCATCTTCATGAGTTATCTTTTGTTTTAAAAAAAAAAAACCAAACAGAAATTCCTAGTAGATAGCTAGGTAAGCTTTGATACACCCAATAGCAATGATAGAGGTGTAACTGAAACATAAAATCCTTCTTATATTGCGAGAGTCTGAATCCAGAGCTCCCCCACTGATTGAAAATATTATGGACAGGTGTCCCAATTTAATTTTAACTTTGTAAAATGGAACTGGCAAAAAGCAAACTATAATTTGTGCAGTTTTGGATACAGTCTGAAGACATATTTTGCCATAATAGAAATGGTGCTGGTATCCACTGAACAAAATATTTCCTTCCAATCCAATTTTTAGTTTTTACACCCTAATAATTGTCTTAAAGTTTCAAGTGGAACAGAGATAACCCGAGCTTTGAAATCACTTAAGTGCAATGCAATCCTTAGTCTTCTGAATGGAGAACAAGCATGACAAACCATACCTTGAAAAAAAAAAATTCTTAGCCATATACTCAAATGTGGTTTAGCAGACCATCTTGCACTTCCACAATGAGGATGTCGGGCATATGGAAGACCTAATGTATATTCATCTTTCCATTCCTCTTCTCAGACTCTGAATCAGCTCTAACCCCTTCAGTCATTCTCCAGCATAACTTTTCCCAGATTCACCCATCTCTGGAAAGACTTCAAAAAAAAAAAAAAGAAAACCCACAAAACCAAACACCATATAAGTACTCTGAAGGTAAAAAATACATTTAGCTATCTTTGTTATTGTACTTGTATTCTCAAAATGGGTGTATTTTAAGTATTTAAGCCAAAGTTCACTGCTTAACCTGTGTGTGTAGGGCGATTCAGTTTTATGTTCACAGATTTTTCATCTGTTTACTGCTGTCACATGTCAGCTCTGGGACTCATCTAATCCAAAAGTTACCTCTCTAGCAAATCTAAACATCTTGATTGAGAATCCTTAAAAACAATAGAGTAGAAACAACTGAAAAAAACCCCCCATTTTCTACATACTTTTATTCCTCAAGTTCAATCATTTTCCAATTTCTAAAATAATTGTGAGCTTAAGTATATTATAAATCAAACAAAAACTTCTGCCCTTACTCTGCTTGTTGTAACAGCAAAAACATAAGATGTTTTTACATAACTAACCCATACGTCATAAACACTGGTGGTAATGAGGGAAAACTCAAATACCATACTTCCTGAGACCTGACTAATGATCTAAAAATATAAGGACAGTTTAATTCTACAAGCTTGCAAGTCTACTGACTTATGGAATCACGGATTATTTAAGGCTGAAAGGGAACTCTGGAGGTTCTCTAGACCAGTATCTGCTCAAAGGGGGTCCAATCAGATCAGGCTGGCTACTTAGGACACTGTCCAGCTGAGTTCCATACACCTCAGAGGATTCCACAAGCTCTAAAGGCACAAGCCCTTCCCAGTGCTTCATCATCCTCACAGTGAAACTTTTTTCTCTCATACAGAACTGGAATTTCCTCACATTCCAACCAGAACTGTTGCCTCTTACACTTTCACTGTGCACCTATAAGCGAACTTCCCTATATCACATCCTTGATACAGAAAGACAACAATACCTTCCCTTGATCTTCTCTTTTTCAGGCAAAAAAAAAAAAAAACGCAAAAAAAACCCCCCAAACTTCTACAACTCTAACAGCATCTCTTTTCATGTCCTCAGCAATCTTCATGGCCCCCAAACTCTTGACTCTGAACATGTTCCAATATGTCAATGCCTTTCTTGTACTAGGAGAGCCAGAACTGGAAACAGGACTCAAATGCAAATGCAGCCTCAGAAATGGTAAGAAGAGAAAAATTTTTCAACCTGCTGGCTGTTTTCTTGCTTATATAGCCCAGTATGCTACTGCCTTTCAGTAACACAACAGCACACTGCAGACTCATCTGCAGCTTGATGTCCACCAGGACCCTGAAGTCCTTTTCTAAAAAGCTCCTACCTAGTCAATTAGTCCCCAGCTTGGGTTTACTTCTATCCTATTGTCCTCAACAGTAAAGACATCTCATTGTCTAGGTCACCAATAAAAATATTAAGCAATATTACCAATAACCACCTGTGATAGATGCTGCCATTAACCAGGAACCACTTTGAAGCAATGTTGCTGATCACAACCTTTTTGAGTCCAACAGCCCAGCCAATTTCCCCCCAAACTTAGAGTCCACTTACCCAGTCCATATACCACAAACTTCAACTCTGCCTCTCACTTTATTCTTACACTGTCAAATGGGTTCTATGAGGAGGTGGATTTGCTCCAGAGACTGAGGCTAAACTGACCTCCACAGTTCCCCAGGTCTTCCCTCCCATCACTCTTCAATATGTATGTGATGTTTGCTTTCTCAGATTCATCGGGAACATTCCCCTTTCCCTTCCTTTCATTATCAATGCACTAGCCCTTTCTACTGCTCTTGAGGTTTCTTGCTAGTTTCAACTTTAAATGAACTCTGGCTGTCATACTTCCACCCCTGCACATTTGTGCAATGTTTCTACATTCCTTCCAGTGGACTGTTTTGTTTTCATCTTCTGTGTAACTCTGTGTATTGGTTACAGATGCCTCAAAATACGTGACCAGAGACGTAAGATGCATGTCCAAGTAGTACCCTTGAAAAGCACTCAACTCAACACTTCTCATGCTGTCATGAGCGAGTCCCAGAATGCAAATAAAGTCCCCTGTAGAGGCTGCAGTACCATCTCATCTATATTCAAATAACACCAAAAAAGGCAATCTGATCTTCCATCATAAAACCAGAATTTTATAGTTCTCTTCCCCTGAATTCTTCTTACACCAGTCAGTTCCTTAAGCACAGAACTGGAGCCTCAATTACCCTGGTTTTCAATTAACTTTCTTTAATGACTCTAGAAGAACTAAAATTGAATGCTGTGAGTTCAAGCACAGAAAAACCTCATATTTTTTACTTTTGCCAGCACAAAAAACTAAGCTTAGGTTTACCACTGAAAAGTCAATTACTACTACCCTTGTTTTCATATTATTGAAATTTTCTCACTATTGAAAATTCCTTGGTCTTACTGCAGAGAACCCAGATTCTTCACATGACCTGATGGAGAGTGCTTTCATCCTCCTCAGTCTGCCTCTGGAGTGGTTCCATGCATATTCCATTCTGTAACTGTAGTTTTCACCTTATGAATGCCAAAGACCCAATTCACGTACTGCTAACCTTAACTCAAAGTTGGATTTGTAGGTGTGTTTTGTTCCAAAATATCTATTTCTGTGACACCTGACAGCATTTTAGGACACCAGTTCTCAGCAGAGGTCACTATATAAAGGTATTCACTTGGACTGTATTTCAGGCCTTCAGTTCAACAATCCCACAACGTTCCAGTTTTTTTGAAGTGGTGGTACAGTTCAGCTGAGTTTTTCCCTGCTTATAGAACAGCCTCAGGGCCTAAAAAGCAGCACTGACTTTGAAGCAGTAGTTTTAATATCTGCCAAGATATAAACTGTTTTGGCCAACCAAAATCCACACTAGCACTTCCACAGGTCCTTGAAGACTACTGATAGAAACACCCTTAAAATTAATTCAGTAATACAGAACTAATGGCTTTTCCTAAAGATTTTTTGTCATGGTAACCGAAACAGAACACCAGCCTGAATCAGTTTCTGCTGGGTCGAGAAGAAAGGGTAAAATATCTGCATCCATGAAACTGACTGAGTTTTAAACTGCTACAGCAGAGATACCCTCACATCAGCAATCTTAACACAAACTGGAAGAAAACTGAACCACTCATGTACTACTTTAGAAAATGATACCATTTTTTGTAAGCTTCAGGGTATTTCATCATAATGCTAATGTGCCATTTTCACATTTCTGTCCATTTTTATTAATAATAAACAAGAACAATTCAAATGACCAGCTCATAAACACAAGTCACTGCAGCACATTAAACTGTTGTACATTTTTTTTGCTATAAAAGGAAAAAACTCTTGACGTATAATGCTTCAGGGATTGCAGAACTAAGAATTCGGCAGAGCAGGTGGAAAAGATTGACTCCACATTTCCACTCAACCTGATGCATTGAAAAAACTTCTCAAATAATATAGAAGGCCTAACTTTTCTATCTATTCTGCTATTGTGTCTCATTTTTTCTTGTCTCCATCTTCTGAGCACAAGGAAAATGACTCTGTTGCCCCTGGTCAATATTCAGCCTAAGAGCACGACTGCAACACAGTGAAGAAGCTCATAACTCAAAGGCTGGGTTAAATCCAAATAGTAGAAAGGGAAGGAAAAAGATTAAGTGTTGTTACTTGTTAATTGTTTGATTTTGAAGCAGATTTCTTCAAAACCAGCAGTAACCTCCTGCCACAGCTGAGAAATCAACTCACTATAACTGCAAGTAGGCAGTTTCCCATGGCAACTGCAAAAATTTTGTGTAGTAGCCATGTTTTAATTTAAATCCTCGGTATTTTCCAAAATTACTTACTTTCAGTCCACTAAATAAATTAACATAACTCTGTCTCATTCAGCCTACCACAGAGAGACTAATGCTGCTCTTCATCAGAGGTTCAGCGAATTCTGACCATTCCAGTAGTTTTCCAACTACAGCTTGAGTGGACAACAGCTGTTTGTGGATAACTGAACAGAAGCAAACGACCTAGATCTATTGTATGGGATAACTACTTTCCACTTAGAGAGTTTCAGATCTAGAAATTATTTTTCTTTTGTTTAACAGCTGAGAGGAACTGCATTAGCTAAACTTTTCTAGTGATTATCTTTGTGCTCACAGCAAGATATTTAACAGCACCTTTCTGACACTGCTGGGTTTTTTATTCCCCATCCTCTAAATTTCATAACCTGGAGCAACACAGAGTTTTCAACCAGCTGTCTTCGTTCTAACCAGTAGTATGCTTTGGGGAATAGTTGGGACAAGCTGTCTTTATACTTTCCTCTTATCACATCTCACTGAAACAAACACAAATAGCAAAAACATCCACAAGAAATCCTGTAGATGATGAACAAAAAGCAAAATCAAGTTAACAGATGTTAAGAAGGGAACTTCTTGAATACAGAAAGTTAATTTTCTGTGGAAGAGGCTGCAGACATCAGTAGCAAGTTTTCATTGCTCTTCTGGATCCACATCTACCCTTTGCTATTAGTTTTGCTTGCCACATCCACCTGAGCTTCAGTATAAAAAAAGCTGAAAAAAGGCTACTAAAAGAATTTCAGCATAACATTC
>NW_010395780.1:0-2719 GCF_000710305.1 Buceros rhinoceros silvestris | reverse complement strand
GCTTAAAAGACCCTCACTGGTTTATCAAAAAGAAGTATCTGTTCTGACGCTAGCATGAGTCTCTCCAGTTGGCATTTTGCAGCAAGTTCTACGAGAGCAGACAGATGTAGGTGTCCATGTATATTTAAAATGGGTATCTACTTTGCAATTATCTACTTCAAAAGAGCCTGGTGCTGAATTTTGCCTTTCTTGATACGGTATTTAAAGTACTCTGAAAAGCTTTTATAAGCACCCCTATACTTATTTTGGCTTAAGCTAACAAAAAGATATTTAACAAGCATACTTTTCAGGTTTTATTTGTTAGCGGTAAACAAGCATCTACCTTATCCACCACAATCAAATGCAATCTGAAGTCCTTTGTCTTAGTCAAAAGAACACGATTCCAGAAACAACTGCAAAATAAAACAAAACTACTGAGCTCTCTCTGATTCAGTTGTTGTATCAGCACTTTTAGAGACAAACCCGATACACGAGTTGTTCTGTAGAGCAGTAATGAACCTACTGTTTCCTAGCTACAGTTTCTAGAAACTTGTGCTACAATCCCAGCTTCAAAAATGTGTCAAATACATGCTTTATTGAGGACAGTTGCTCTCCCACACCTCCATTCCACCCACATCTCCCCTCCCAAATCCTTATTCTAACTGCTTAAGACTTGAGTGAAAAGTAGTGGAAAACACCTAATATTTGCACTAGCAAATGCTGAAACAAGAATGAAGGGAACAGTTTTGCAGCTCCTCTTAGCTCTATGAGCTCCTTTTTGGAAGTTTTGTCCAAAATCACTCCAACTCTTACTTAGGCAATAGCTCAGAGTTACAGAAGCAACTGGTTCTGACAGAACAAGCTGTTGCAGACAAAGGAATTATTACTTCTAACAAAAGACTCTCTGCCCAGAGTACTACTGTAATTGATACATGTTAGTGCATTAAATACTCTAGATTATGAACTGAAACAGTGGATGATTAGGCACACTTTCCAGCTTACCTCTGCTAGAAGAATTGTTAGAATTTGGAATCAAAGTCATAATGCTTCAGTTATAGCACAAACGCTTGTCTATCAGACATGATGGGGGGCACAACAAAAAAAAAAATCAAACCACTTAACCACTAATTCTCAAGGAATCACATCTAATGACTGTATATCTTGACATAAAACTAAAGTTCAGTGTTCGGTGTCCCTTTTCACAGACACCACTGAGCTGGCCTGAAAGGGTTTTTCCTCCAGAAGTGATTGGCCAGACTCCATGTTTTAACACTGTTGCACCTTGATCCGACCTGGATGATACCCACTCTTAAGTGGATACTAAGCAGAAAATCTTCCAGCACACATGGGTGCCAGATGACTGCTGAATAGCAGACATGAACTGCACTTAAAACCAGGAATCAGATGAGGTCTCAGTAACTCGGTACTATACCATTAGCAGACTGACAACATGTCACTACCAAATCAGAAGAAACTACAAAACACTTGTTCATGTAGTTTCACACAAACTCAGGCTTAACATGTCAAATCACCTGATGGAATTTTGAAAGCAAGTTCAGACAGATAAAAATACACTGTACCCTGCTTCATTTTCTTGGTGCCACTAAGTTTGTAGTAGGGTAAAATATTAAGTTCAAGGATACATTAATCCAAAGGTTTAGTAATAGGATTCAGGCTATTTCCACAAGTAGATCCTTGGTCCAAAAGTTAACCAGTTGAGCAAAGGATAAAAGCCATTGCCGTCCAATCTGCACTTAGTTGCTAGCTCTTAATTAAAGCATTTTCAGTTACTGTAAGAGACCCAACATCAACATCTGTATTAAAACCCTCAGTACACGTTGTCCAAAGAATGTACTGGAAGTAACTGTTTTCCTTCTAGAACTGTAGGCACCAGCTACTGGATTTCAGTTTCAATAGATGTTCACTAGGTATTTTGACTTCTATACATGATCTAAAAACTCATACTCATAAAAAAACAACCCACACAATAATCAATTAATATGAGTTTCCCAACTTCATGTTGTATACCATCATGAAGATATGAGCGGATGAACAGGAAGATAAGTATATGTTCCAAAAATTAAATTCAGTATCTTTTTAAACTACAGCAGTAAATGTTATAATTGGGGCTTAGCATCATAAGCATAACTGACTTCTCTAGAATCTGAAGAAAGGATATTTCCAAGGAAAGATCAAGTGTTCTATCAAACCCAAAGCAATGAATCTTGGCTTCTAAATAAGTTTTCATCTAAGATTAATAGACATGACTTCCCTGTGCACACTGAGTTTACATTTCCTTCACACAGAAAAGCATAGAAATACATGAAATATCAAAAGTAGTATTAATGAGTTCTAGAAGTTTTATGCCTTAACAGATTTTTGTTGACATGCTGAAGCAGCTAATGATTGCAATCATGCAAAATCAAAACATGGAAGTGAAAAACTTGATCAGAAAATCTATTTTCAATCTGTAAATTAAGTATATACTGCTTAGAAAGCAACATTAAGCCAATTATATACACTTGAAGTATTCAGCTTCACAGTAATACTTTCATTAAGACTTACCAATATTGATACTGCACTTCCATAATTTAACTAATGCATTTACAGAAGTTAAGGTATTTTCTCCAGATTTAATCAGGAATTACTGATGAAAATGCTTTTTTAAATACAGTCTACTGATGTCACAAGAACAGAACTAAAACTGTATTTTATGTATATATTGTATATGTATATAATA
>NW_010395779.1:5235-6363 GCF_000710305.1 Buceros rhinoceros silvestris | reverse complement strand
CATTAATATATTTTTATTTTATTTATTTTTAATTTTTATTTTATATGTATTTTGTGTTGCCTGAGAGTTTTCTCTGGGTTTGTGCCTTGATCACCAGCCCTAAAGCAAGCTGGATTGGTCTGTATCAAGATAAGTAGGTCTCTCTGAGAGCAAAGACTCTAATTTATGTCGTATTTCAATGGAAACTATAACAGATACAAAGAGCACAATGATGTTATTTGTCTGAACAAATTCTCAGCTATAAACCACTATTTTTTGACATAGTCACCACCATTGACTGTGCATTTTCATCAGCAATAAACAAGAGCCTGCATGCTCGTAAAAATCTGCACCAGGGGAGGGAACCCACCGTAACTGTTGCCACTGCCAAAACGTGCGACCCACCGCCTCACTGTGCTGACATCTACTGGTTGGTCTTTGTAAACGTTCAGCAAGCCTCAGGGAACCAACGGGTGCAATTTTTTTCCACATAGAGGAATTCAGTTACACACCTTTGCTTCATGCACACTTCTATGTTAAGTGCCATTTTGCCAGACCGCCCCGCTGCTGCCATCTGTCGTACAGCAACAAAACTTATCGAAATTTTGGCAGGAGGGTTCAACCTTTACTATCATACCACCAACACTCGCCTGTGACATCGTGGACCAACCTAACAAAATAGGAGACATTACTTTTGAAGCATCCTTCATACGAGTGCAGAGAAGTTGCATTTTGGGCCATCTACTCGGAAGACTTCCTACTTTATATACTGCCTACATCTAGTCAAATCTCTGCTTCTCTTAAACTCTGCAGTGATTTTAAAAGTGACAATGGAAGCTGCTTTTATGAAGTTTAAAAATAACATAGAGCAATTACTACATTTTAGCAACAGCTTGGGTAATCTAGTTGTCAATAAATATGACATTAAGGATTGAATATATGTGTTACAACAGCTATTTTTAAAAGGAATGTAGTCAATACTGGATGGCTCAAAATATTCTGTCTCAAACAGACTCTGAAAAATGTGTGGGAAATCTTTCCAGGGGCTGGAGAATATCTGCTGGGACAGCTCAAGCAAATCAGCCTTTGCTTTGCTACTGTGCATAGCGTACTAAGAGTTAATGAATAGTCAGCACTCTCACTTGTTCG
>NW_010395779.1:467-5150 GCF_000710305.1 Buceros rhinoceros silvestris | reverse complement strand
GAAAGAGGTACATTTCTGGGGAGCTGGTGGGACATAGCTCCACGTGCTCTGCTAGAATTCTGTGGACATCCCATGGTCAGAGGCCCACATGGCTAATGGTGGTAGTGGAAGGTGGAATACTGAAATTCTGCCATGCTGACAATTAATTACTTGCTGCAATCTTTAACAGCTGAAAGAATCAACTGCAGAGCTGTATTTTGTTTCTTTTAGAATAAAGTTTCCAGTAAGACAAAGACACCGTTAAAGAGTATAAAGAGAAAAGTACAGAAAAAAATGAATAGTGTAGTTTCTGTGAATGAAGTAATCACAGTCAGAATGGGCACAAAGTATTGCTGAAGTTGCTCGAATTCCTATGCATAGGTGTTCTTTTACAGAGAAGGGAGTAGTCTTTGTAAGTAGAGCTGTCAACGTTATTATAGCAGCTCTATGGAGAGGAGATATGGAAAGAAGTAGGACATTATCAATTGGAGAGCTGAGACCATCTCATGATAATCAGGCGACACAACAGTGTAATCAGGCAAGTCATTCAGAGCAGCACTGAACCAGCTGTTAACTGAACTAAAAAGTATGTCAGATCCTGAAAGTCATTGCAGGTCCTGGCAAAAGCAAAGGCTTGCAAAAAGTCCTATTCCTCTCACTCTACCATTCTTTCAATGCAACCTTGTTTTGGAAAACTTCAGAATAAGACCATAAGGCCTCAGACTTCATGTTTCCATAATGAATCACATGGCTCTCCTAATGCTAAGCTTAAATATTTAAGATACCATTACACCTAGTACAACTAGTTGTCAAGATTTCCTAGTCATAAAAGTGAGTTTATCTTACAAGGTATTATCTCAGTTTTTTTAGATGCCTGAATCTGGGACTTCGATGCACATCTCCCATGCAGACATTAGTCTTTATTCAGAGAACATTCCAAAAGGCCTTGAAAGTATTACACCACTGGCCCAGCATTTAGCAACTGTGTAGATAAAATAATGAATTATCAAAATGAATCAGTCACCAGAAACTGTATTTGTTTTGAAGTTTTATTGACTTTCATTAAATACAGAATCTCATTGTGCTTTTTAAAAAGAGGATCACTCTTTATCTTGATGTTGCAGAAACATAAACAATAGTGGAAATGGGGAAGGAAACACCAGTGGAAGCCTAAAACATTTAGAGAGGGATTTCCATAGAAGACAGAAAAAATACATGTATTCATCTCCCACTGACTTGTGGAAAGGACTCCACAACTCGTAAAGTTGTAAAGTAGGTATGTTTATTCAGTGCTGTGACGCACGGGGGATTCTCCTCCAAAGATGTGTGTGCCCACCGAAGTTATTTTCACACATTTATGCTACAAAGTGTTACATATTCATTAGGTTACCTACGCTTATACATATTCAAACCTTTCCCCAAATTCTAGTACGAGTTCCAAGAAGTCATTTCCATATGTCCTGCCTTTGTCTCCTGCTTCTTGCGCTTGTGCAGTGCCTCCTGGTGGTCGTGGGCTGGGGTCTCAAGGATGAAGTAAGACTCCTCTTCCTTTTTGAACTTCTGAACTCGGCTTCTTGCGCCTTGGTGTTTCTCAAAACCACAAAGCAAGTTTCTACCGGTTTAAAATGCAAGTTCTCGTGCTTATCAGGATTCTCCGGGTGGTATTTTTCTGTTGTTATCAGGGGATGTCCATGAGTTACCTCCCCTTATGCAAAAACCTAAGGTATATTGCTTCAGCTAAATGACTGCTATTCTGTTAACCCTTAAGCGTTAGTTCCCTGTGTCACCTCGAACTTGGGAAGCAAATCCTTTAGATGTAGTCTTTTACTCCAATTTTAATCCTTTAACAATACTTTAAAATTAATCTAACATGACTGATTTAACATCAATGAGCATGGCAGTGACATGTTTTAAAGCACTTATTGTATAAGAACTCTGTCCTAATCTTTGCAAAAACACCTATCTCACACTGACAACTGTATTCATCTTGGGCATAAAGCAGCTGTCATTGTAAAAACAATTGGCTGTTCTTGCCTATGTGAAGCCAAATGTATGTTCTTTATTAGTTTAAAAAGGTAAGCCAAACCATTTATAGATAGATGTTTTAGTAAAATCACTGAAAATGTAATAACCAGTTATATCGCCTGTGCACCACTGGATAGGTAAAAGACATGATAGGCAGGCAGCTTTCACAAATGATAGAGATATCCAACTAGTATCCAAGAAATCTGTACTTACAGTTATTTATATTACTGGTCACTTGAATCTGTGCATGTAACTCTTCCAGTATAATTATCAAGGGCTTATAAAATTGAATGCAATTTTCATAGGTAGATAGTCATACATTAAATGCATGCACGATTGAGAAGAAAATCAAAATCCTAGATTGAGTAAGTATGTAATGATTTCCGGGCTTTTTAATTGTATTTGTACAAGGCTATTCTCAGAAATACCAGGATAAAGGTAAAGTATTTCATTAAAGCATGCCATTCAACTTGGTAAGACTTAATTTTTTTGTGTGTCATTATTTACATTCTGTAAAAGTATTAAAGCATTTGGAAGTTAATTTCAATGTTAAACTGTGGGTGGTTTTAAGGGAGTGGTTGGATCACAGTTTGCATGTACCTGTCAGCAGCTGAAAAAGTCTGAAAGAGTCTGACTTTCTGAGTGCAGCATTCCCAATGGAGCTGCACTGATGAGAATCCATAAATTTAGAGTGTGTGCTATAGTGACAACAGAGTCAACAAGCAACAAGCTGACACTGAGAAAGAAAATACACCTGTTTCCATAAATTACTCCAGTTACTTACTTTACAGCTGACAGGTTATTTCTGTTACGGCATTGCTAGCCTCCTGTTCACAAAGGTGGAATGTACCTCTGGAAAAACATCTGGGAAAAAAAAGTAGTTTCCAGAGGTTGCAGCAAAGCTACACTATTGGTAAGAACATGTCAATCCAAATGAACCCTCAAAAAGGGAAACCTTTTCAGGTTAGGAGTAGGGAGAGACATTCTGTGTGGTTAAATGCACAAATCTGCTTTCTTCTCTGGAGAAGAATGAAACAGCCGTATAGCATACGTGTCCCTTATAATGAGAAAATCACATCTGCCTTGAACATGCTCTTGTACCATAGAGGGTAAAAAAAAAATAATTATTAAAGTACTCTTATAGATTATCCATGTAAATTTAATTTGTATAATATACACTGACATACCACAAAGACTCAATTTATTAATACACCATACAATGGCCCTTGAGATTTTACCATGATTGGTGCATGAAAAATCCTCATTCAATATTCAGATGGTTCCATTGGCAGCGTCGTCAGTGAGAGAACAAAAGTAGCACAGCAATCACAGCTCTACACCTGAAAAATGTTGAATATAGCTAAACCCATTCGAACTTCTTGGAGAGTTTAGAATAGCCTCAAACATGTCCCAGAAAAGTGGGACATGTTAATTTTTTGAAGAGACAATTATAAAATACAGAATTTGTTAAGGAATACTGTTCTTTTGCCCACTTCCCTTTGTCAGCACAACAGTCATAAATGAAATGAAGGCACTGGATAGCAAGAAACTCTATTGCAGAACACACCCTATGCAAAGGATACACTTGCATGTATCAGAGCAAGTATACGGAGCATTCCGAGGTATCTATTGTTTCAGCTCACAGATGCTACTTTTTGCACAAGGTTAGAAGTTTGGATACATAAAATCTCAGAAATTTAGAAAGGTTAGTCAGATGTAGAAGTCACTGGATATAAAGTTATGTATGTATATATTTATATTGAAATGTAATCTATAATCTAGTGGCAATATAACCTTCGGTTAGAAGAAATGCTGTTATTTAAGTGTTCCACTTGGTAATTACTTTTGCTTTTGAACAAAGAAAATACTGAAACACCTTGGGTGTGTTTAGTGTGGTTTACTTTCATAGACTAGTATTAAATAAGTGCAAAGGCTATTGTGCTCATGTGCTTGTTTTAGAGCTGTAGTACTGAAGTTAATTTGTCCACTGAAATTAAAATACCAATCTACTGCGGAAATATACAGCATTTTGAATTATATATTTAGTAAAAACTATTGAACTAAAACTGAAAAAAAATGCAGTTCTTTAATATGTAAAAATGTATTTCCTTCAAATTATCTACACTGATAAATATGTAAAAAAGACTGAAGTTGTAAAGGAAACTTCTCAGATTTGGCTGTGTTACAAGGAAATCCACTTCACTGAACAAAAACGTCAATAGATAGAGAAGATAGTGGCAATTTTTATCAAAATAAACCAGAAACACATTGCAAATTACATTGCCACATAACCTAATAGTCAAACAAATAAGGTTTAGACTATCATTGCCTTTGAAGGGATTTTACTTATGCAAACACTCTATCAGATATGCTAAACTTTGACTGACAAAGCTGACTGCCATCTACCCTGCCTGCAGAATGCCTGCTGCATTGTGGCACCAGAGTTGTCAGTCTAGGAGTGGATAGAGAGCAAAGAAATATATATGGGTTAGTGAACCTGAAAAACATTTTAGAGCAAAACTGGGCTTTATGTTGTCTTGCATTACTGGGAATTATGAGTATAAAGCCTGATGCTCAGGTTGGCAGGGGAAATAGAATGTGTTTTTAATAATGCAGTTACAGTTGGTGTCAAAGTAGCAAAATTCATGTATTTTTCTGCAAGCTTCTCTCTTCCTCTTT
>NW_010395779.1:0-355 GCF_000710305.1 Buceros rhinoceros silvestris | reverse complement strand
TCTTTCCCTCTTAGCTATAACGAACTATCTCATGATTATGAGGAGAAAAAAAATTGTATAATACCTATTCAGGCAAAACTCTAAATGAAGCTTATAAAACCCACAATGTTCAAATTTGGATGTCTGAATGAAGTCTTTAAACTCTATAGGCTAGTGTCAATGTATGTGACTGGATCTTTAGAGCTAAACACCCAAATTTTAGAATTCATAAAGCACTTAAAATTGTGCTTTTTAGCTTCAAGATTTTTAGTAGGTGTTCTGACTGACTGTAAAAGAATTAATCATAAGCCTTAAACTTCCTACTATTGTCACATTAGAGAATAGAATTGTCCCAGTTTGGGCTAAACTTCCTGGT
>NW_010395778.1:10971-22798 GCF_000710305.1 Buceros rhinoceros silvestris | reverse complement strand
TATTTAAACTTTGTGCAACTGCAGAATTGGTGTAAGTCAACATGAAACATTGCTCTGTCCTTCTGTGTAAGGTAGTTCCATGTTATGTTTTTTTCCTTTCATTTATGAAATGTATCCTGTTACTCCTCTGGCAATGTAAGTATAGTATTAGTGAAGAGTTATACCTAAAAACATAAACCAAGTTGTTGCTAGACAGTTAGGAAGTCTTGCATTGTTTGATCACTGGTTCCCTAAAGAATTCCATCCAGTACACTGGCAGGGTTTCCATGGAAACAACAAGCCTATCAAAGCCTCGAAGAAGTCCTGTCTTTCTCCATTTTCTCCCCCTGCCTCTTTTTTAGCTAGTCGTATTGTGCATAAGCGTTTCATTGCAAATGGTGCAATAAACAGAAAAATTCCATCCCCTCATTAAATGGAATATATTGCTTTCCATAATAAGCTCTGAAATTCTGTGGACCAAATGTTCCGTCCTTCTGCTGCTGTCCTAATTTTAGACAGTTTTACATTAGGGAGAGTATGGCTATTCATTTAGTGAGTGTGAAGGAAGAAAAGTGACCAAGACTGCTATTTTTCTGTCATACTTAACAGAAAGAACAAATACTTACTTAAAGAAGAAATACAAGTTCAATTCCATGGCATGTGACTTACATCAGCTTATTAACTTGTTTACTTCATCTCCGAATTTCCATAGTTCTCAAAGAGTACTAACAGTCAGAGTGCAGGGGGTTTTCTGGGGCAGAGAAGTTTGCATTTAAACATTTCTGCTGGGCTCTGCATTGTGTGTGCAATTGAAATATTTGATGGCAACACAAGAGAAATCATACTTGCAAAAATATTATTTAGCTGAGAAAAAATTTTAATGAAGGATTCATGCCAACAGAATAGTAATAAATACATTGTTAAATCTATCTTTGTAATGGAAATGAAGTTGTGTTATCATAGTAATAGAAGTATCATATTCCGTTTATGGGGTTTATTTAAAATACGAGTTTGAGTCTGCTCCTTTTTCCAATTTCTCAAATGTGCCTTTCTTCTCATGATAATTCATTTTCATATTATGTGACCAATTCACATAACCACCACTTAATATTTTTAATTTTTGAGAGGCTATTTAATGATCAAAGAGTTAAAAACTCCCTGTGAGACCAACTTAAGCGAAGCTACAAGTAAGACTGGTGTATAGCTGGATCTGGAGTAGGCAGGATGTGAGGGACTCCATCAGTATTCTATATAGAAATCTACATATTGATTAGTTGTCTGGACTACATTCAAGGCCACAAAGGATAATAAAGCACTTATGGTCTGTCAAATGTTCACTGTTAAAATAAATCATAGAATTGTGACATCATGTAGGTTGGAAAGGGCCTCTGGAGGGCTTTAGGTGAACTTTCTGCTCAAAGCAAAGTCAACTACAAGAAGTTGCTCAGGAACACGTCTAGTTGAGTTTTGAATATCTACAAGCACAGAGACTCCAGACTGTTACAGTGTCTGTTACAGTGGAAAATTTCTTTTTCCTTATCTTGAATCAGAATTTCCCACATTGCAGCTTGTGTTCATTCTCTCTTGTATTTTCTTTGTGCATCTTTTAGAAGAAACAGGCTCCATTTTCTCTGTACTTTTCCACTAGGTAGTTGATGACCACAGTAGGTTCTTCCCCAAATTTTCTCATCTTCAACCTGAACCAACCCAGTTCTTTCAGCTTATCCTCATGTCTCATGCTCCAGAACCCAAATCACCTTGTCAGTCCTCTACTTGACTCAGTCCAGCGTGCCTGTGTTTCCCACTGAGGTGGGCTGACCCTGGCTGGATGCCAGGTGCTCACCAGAGCATTTCTGTTGCTCTCTCTACTTAGGTGGACAGGAGAAGATGAGAGACAGACTACTCTCCAATTACCATCATGGGCAAAACAGACTCAACTTAGGGAAATTAGATTAATTTTTAACCAATCAAATCAGATTAGAATAACAAGAAACAAAAAATACATCTTAAAAACTCTTTTTCCCACTCTTATCTTCTTCCCAGGCTTGACTTCATTCCCAGTTTTCTCTATCTTCTCTCCCCAAGCAGTGCAGGGGAACGGGGAATGGGTGTTGCAGTCAGTTCGTCAAACATTGTCTCTGCCACTCCTTTCTCCTTAGGGGAAGGACTGCTCACACTCTTCCCCTGCTCCAGCATGGACTCCCACCCATGGGAGACAGTCCTCAACAAACTTCTCCAGCAGATCCTTTCTATAGGGTGTAGTACTTCAGGAACAGACTGCTGCAGCATGAGTCTTCCATAGGGTCACAAGTCCTGCGAGCAAACTCGCTCCAGCATGGGCTTCTCTACATGGGTTCACAGGTCTTGCCAGGAGCCTGCTCCAGTGCAGGTTTCTTATAGGGTCACAGCCTCCTTTTGGCACATCCACCTGCTCCAGCAAGGGGTCCATCATGGGATACAGGAGGATATCTGCTCTACTATTAACATCCATGTCCTCAGAGGGACAGCCTGCCTCACCATGATCTTCACCATATGTTGTAAGGGAATCTCCACTCTGGCACCTGGAGAACCTCCTCCCCCTCTTTCTTTACTGACCTTGGTGTCTGCAGAGTTGTTCCTTTCACACATTCTCACTCCTCTCTCTGGATGTAATTGCAGTTGCCATTGCAGTTTTATTCCCCTTCCTAAACATATTAACACAGAGGTGCTAGTACTATCGCTGATTGGCTAAGTCTTGGCCAGCAGCGGGTCTGACTTGGAGTCACTGGCGTTGGCTGTATTGGACACAGGGGAATCTTCTAACAGCTTCTCATGGTAGCCATCCCTATAGCACTGATGCTGTCAAAGTCTTGCCACACAAACCCAATACACCAGATACAGTGCACCTTCAAAGTGCCTATTTCTCATAAAAGATTACAAAAAAAGTCTAAGGTGACTAGCTCAAATATAGACATATACTATGTACGTACATCAAAAGTTAGGTGAGATGTCCTGTTCAAACGTTAGGTGAGATGTTAAGTGGATTCTGCAAATGCAAAGAAAAAGAAACTGCTGCAAAGTACCAGACTATGAAAAAGAAGAAGCATGAGATAAGACAAAGATAGTAGGCAAGAAGATTTTGAGAAATGGAATAGACACTTTAGACACTGTAAATGGAAAAAACCCCACACAACTCAAAGATAAGACACGAGATAAAATAATATGTGAGAAAATAGAGTGATTATAGGGTATTGATAAAAGGATGAAAAAAGAGGACAAAGCTGAGCCACTGATGAGAGAATGGAGGTGTACAAAAGGATGTAAATAATATATACCTAGAAACAAACCTAGATTTTCCCAGAGCAACATGTATGTTTTCTTGCAAGTATATGAATCTCTTTTGAAAAAAACCACAACTTTTGATTATGAAATGCATAATTCTATACTTTCTTCTCTCTTTTTTCCCTGTCAAGCAACATATGATCATATCGAGAGGCTGCTGATTTCAATTAGCTAGAGCCATTGTAGTGTGTTCAGCCAGAAATGGTACATTCCCCTTTGCTGAATTCACTTAAAGATTTAAAGTGTGGCAAGAAGAAAAACATGAAAATTATCTTGTCCACAGACTAACAGACTGAGTGGCAAGCAACCTAATCATGTCAGAGAGACTTATAAGGATTTGTTGATTACAGCGTAGTACATCCAGAAAAAGAAAGTTAAAAAATCAAGCAAAATAAACTTCACAAATCTGTTGCATTTTTAATGATCCAGTGTTGTATATTTGCTAGAAAAATTTAATATGTTCATAAAATACATAAATAAATATTTACATAAAAACTATAATGGATTGATTTTCTCTATGTATCCATTATCTTGCTATATTATTATTTTGGAGATAATTTATTTTACTCATACCACATGCTACAGGCATAGAACTGCACTTCCATTTTTTCATAAGTTCTAATATTTTAAAAGCATAACTTTTTAAAAAATAATTTCTGTAGAAGTATATAAATTCCTGAGAAGAGAATGGAGTAGTAAGAAGGTAGAACCCGGTTCCAAAATAATAGTCATCCTCATTTAGCTGAGGTTATTGTAGACTGAGAGAAATATAACCACTTACAGAAACAACTTAGTTTTAGAATATGAGAAAAACATAATTAATAGAGTTGAAAGTATCAAGGATTTTTCAACATTTAAAATATAAAGTAAGAAAATTTTTTAGTTCTATTCAATCACAGCTCCAGTCCTCCAAGCAAACAAACAAACAAAAAAATTAGGTAAAAATTTTTATTTTCTGTGTAGTTGTCTAGCAAAAAAATTGTAATGAAAATATTAAGTAGTAGAATTTACAAACCTTGGCTCTCTGGTGCTTTCCCTTCCATGGTTTTTCATGCCTAACAGTATGATTGTATTCACACTCAAGCGTTTTCTGCAGTGGAAACAGTCATTTATCTATCCAGCTGACTATTTTAATGAAAATCTTAGTGATGTTTCTCAAAATGTGTCTTTGCTGCAAAATGTGGTTGAAGTTAGGCTGTAGTTTCAAAACCTGCTGGAATGGGAAGAAGCCAAGCTGAAATTCTTAGTGTTTGTATAATTAATTCAGCATCAAGTTTCAACAATACAATCTTAGGCTTCTATCGCAGGACAAAATATATTGACACAGTTGTGATTAGGCAGCTATCTAAGTTTTATTAATGGTGAGGGGTGGGTCAAAGGGTTGATTTTTAGTGGCACTTAATCCTATTTAAAATTAACAAGGTGACTCAGTTGAATATGTTATAATTTGAATAGTGACTTAGTTACAGATTCAATGATGACAAGATTCACATTAACTTACTGCAGGATATACTTTATATGTATACATGCATATGCATAGACACAACTGTCAAGCACACACACAGACAGAGTTATTTGCATCCAGTAATATATATAAGCATCCACACTCATGTTAGTAAATGTGTATATTCAAATACATATATAAGCAGAGAGCTGGATGAAAGGGAGGCCAGCCTATAGTTAAAATTTCCTTCCTAAATTTAGCATAAATATTCACAATGCCCTGGCAATCTCAATAATCGAATCTCAAGAAGTCTGACTTTGTCCTGGCCTTTCACACACTGTACCTGAGAGGCATCCCAACTCAGGGGAGATGCTGGACCCGGACCACTGCAATCCAGGAGACCTAAAATGGTCTCGCTTTAGGATCACTATTCATAGGGTCTGAGATGACTGACTTTCGTCAGATATTTTCCCACTCTGGCCCCCTTCGGATGCCAAAATATTCTGGTATTTTCTGGCAGTTCTACAGGCTCAGAATTTGTTCATTTCTGATGTTTGGTATCACCCCTCTATTGGCCTTGACTGAAGTAGAGATGTAGCAGATTTTCATGACTTGGGTACAGATGTACCACGCTATCAGGTGGTGAATATCTCCCCAATGACAGGGAGAACAGAACAAGGCTGGGAAAGTGCGCCCAGCACTCCAAGGAGGTGCCTTAGCGTCTGTTTTGCCGTCCTTCACAATCCAAGCCTGACTCATCCTGGGCTGGTTTGTAGCCTAGGAAGCAGGGAGGAGAGAAATCATCTTATGTCTTAGGTGGGCTTGAAGTGATAGGGGGGCCCGTACCACCACAGCTTCTTTGCATTTTGCTATACAAGTAATCATATGCACTATGTTCTTCTAAGTATAATGTTTAATTTATATGACGATAATTTATGCCATCGTTGAATTATTTAACTTTCAGGTAGTCCGTGTTGTAATGTAAGGAATATGTTTTCCTTTGATTCTAACTGTTACACTGACATCATGATGAAAATAACATTATGCATTTTATTATATTTTCTCTATATACAATTACATTGTGTGTGTTGAGAATTGTCAATGCAAATATTCTGACAGCCAATGAATTCTATGACTTTTCTCAAGCAATTACTTTTTTCTTGTTGATTTTCTTTGTTATTCCTGCACTGAAGATGTCCAGATCCATAACTGGAATTCACTTTGTGTCAGTATTGACATTAAAACCTGATTCATTTCAGAATTAATATTTTAAAATTATTTTGATATGAGGTTTATCATGCTGACCTAGTTGGCTTTTTTCCTCATGTACTTCTAAATACCTTTACTGAGTAAAAATCTTGCTTTAGTAAATCCTGTGTAATGCCATTTTTCCAGATGGAATTGCAAAATGTATTTGTCAGTACATATACCACCCCATCATATTCATAAGCAGAAGGATCTAGCATATACTGGATGAGAAGTGTTGCAACTGAATATATAAATATGTCCAAATGTATCAGGGCCTTAGAGCCCGGTGTCATGGAGTATTAAGAAAACTGACAAATCAAACCAATTTTAAACTTTGAAAGTGATTTTTACTAATTCCACATATTAACAGCACACTTTGTACAAATGGTTGTTTCTTACACACTATTAATTAGCATCATTGCTTATACAAAAATCTTAAGTCTTCAAAACATATCCCTGGAAACATAAATGATGCCAGTCATTCTCATGCAATGGTCAGGACATCAATTTGTGCTTAGACTTGTGCTTATCTTACCTTGATGCTTTTTTTACTTGGATGCCTCTTGTGTACCAACATCTTTGCCCCTTTGGTGATCACATCATTGCGCACATACTTCTCAAAAATCTTGTGTATTGTGTCTCTCTATGGCATCACGACATCACAAAAGTGCTTATGTACTACTGGTTATGCTGTTACATTGGTTACATTATATCAGTGCACTTATATTGTTGTTCAAGGAAAATAAATATTAATTATAACCTGATTAATGCACTTTTAAGTTATACTTATCATAGATGTTATACAGGATTTGGAAATGGGGAAAAATAGGAAATCTGTCTCTCTTACTGACTTCCCATCTGGTGGTATTGAGTTAAAATGTCTGTGTTCATTCCCTTTTAATATTTATTTCACCCAGACTCTTCAATAGCATGATTCCGTTGTATTCTGATAATCCATTTTCAACACGCTACAAATAAATAGTGATGAGTTATCACATATGCAGGATACTCTAAATCCTGATTTTAATTACCTCTATCAGGCCAGCACTTTTGCAGTAACAATATGCATTCAGCTTTTTTAATATCTTGAAAAGGTTTTAAATAAAAAGAAAGAGGATACTTCACAAGGATTTATTAAATGGAATAATTTAGTGTGATGCATTTTGAAATGTTGCATCTTTTCAATAGTAGCACTTTCTGTCTGCAGTTCGAACTAAAACCAATGTGAGGTACGAGACTTCTCACATAGTGTACTGTGTTCAGCTGGCATGGAATTGATTTTCCTCATGGCAGCCCCTATGACATCTGCTTTAGACTTGTGACCAAATCAGTGTGGATAGCACACCAATGTTTTAGCTATTGCTGAACAGTGTTTATATAGCATCAAGGCCTCCTTCTCTGTTTCTCATTTCCCCTACCTCTCCTACTGTTCAAGAGGCTGGGAGACAGCTGGAACTGACCAACCCAGCTGACCAAAGAGCTATTGCATGCCATATAAAGTCATGCTGAGCAATAAAACTGTGGGGAGAGGGCAGAGTTTTTTCAAAGTAGCCATTGCTCAAGGACTGACTTGGCACTGGATGGTGAGTTGCACCATTTGCTTTTTTGTCTGTTTGTTGGATTTTTTCCTTTCCTTTTTCTCCTGCCACCTTCACTTATTAAACTGTCTTTCAACCCTAAAGCTTTCTCACTGCTTAGCTTCCAATCCTCTCCCCTATCCTGCTGGAGGTGAGTGATCAAGTGACTGGGTGAGGGCTGACATGCCAGCTGAGATCAACCCACCACAACTGGTTAGGTCATTGAAAGTTTGGAATCTGATGTTTTTACTGAAGTAATCTGTAACGCTCGTTTGCATTTAATAGGTGTAAAATAAAGCCTGAGGTTTACAAGACCACCAATGCTGGAAGAACATGTATCAGCAGCACGTGTAACACGTATCCTGTTTGAGGATGAGTAGGGGAATAAAGGATGAATACGGCAATAAAAAGAAGCTTTTATAGAATTCAAAAGTCCTCTCTGTGCTCTCTCACGAAGGTGGTTTACTATACAGTCAGTCATGAGGGACTTCAGAGTTTTTGTTCTCTCTAGATACTTGCTCTTCAACTTGTCTCTCTTTCAGTATAGGAAGTGCCTGCAACAACTGTAGTCATACAGTTACACACAAAGTGTTGTGACACTTTGTTGTGACACGCTTAATAAAAGTATTGCAACATCCTTATTTGAAAACAGAATTGGAAAAATGCCTACTATTTTTTGTTTATGATTAGATCAGTTCTGCTATAATTTCTTTTTTCACAATGTTGTCATTCCATGTTTAGGCATATATTTAAGTCCTGTTCATTGAAATTTTGTAGTTTTCAGTAATTGATAACACATCATTGAAAAAAACAATACACACTTGGACTGTGACCCAAACACCTTCCAAATTTGAAGTAAAAAAAAAAAGGACACCAAACTAGGATTTTAGGTTGCCTATTACACTTGCACTGTAATTTTCCAGGAAAAACTCTATAATGATTTTGGGCATATATCTTTAAACTTTTGGGTTCCTGTCATAAACCAGAGTAGCTCTGAAGATGTCGTTACTACCTGTTGAGTAAATGATGTGTGAAATAAAAAGGGTGTATATTACAGGCCTTAATAGCTCTAAAGAAACAACTCTTTAAAAAGTACCATTATGTAAAACTTTTTCTGATTATGGTGAAGGGACAAAACAAACAGATATAATGAACGTGTGTGTCTGCATGTGTATTCGCTGTGCAATTTTGCATGGGGGAAAAGAATACCAAGAATTGTAACTTGCCAGAGCTCAATTTTTTAAGCAGAACAATGGATCAGGGTAAGGTTTTTCTCTTACTCACACTCACATACGCTATGATCACCACTCCAGAGAGGATGTCAGTTAAGCCGAGGGAAGACAATGCTCACGCCAGCCAGTCTCAGTGCTTGTACTCATGTGCCGTGGCTCAGCTTCAACACAAAATGGTTCCACTGTGGGCATGTTGCTTCTATGTGTTTTTGTACAGCTGTGTTCAAATGTTCTCATCAGATCTCTTTAGACAAGGGTCTTTGTGGTGAATCCGATCAGTCTACCACTACCCACAATATACACCTTTCCACTAGTTTCTGGTGCGTTTCTCCCGATGTTGATCTGTGGCCAGTGTCAAGGATCGTTACACTCAATTCTTGTTTACACAATCCTGTGTGCCATGGCTTGACTCAGTCTGGACTGTACTCAGCTCTTGACCTAGGTAAGGACATAATATTCTCATGTCACAGAATCACAGAAACAGACAGTGGCTGAGTCTAGAAGGCACCTCTGGATATAATCTAGTCCAAGTCCCCTGATCAAAGCAAGGCTACCTGACGTGGCATGCTCAGGACCATGTCTAGCTGGGGTCTGAGTGTCCGTAAGGATAGAGTTCCCACAGCCTCCTTAGAAAACCTGTTCGAGTGTTCAGTCAACCAGTAGGAAAAAAAAAATCTGTATATGTATCATGTTTACATTTTATTTCTTCTATTTCAGTTTGCATCAAATTTTCTGTTGTCCTTTCACTTGATACCACTGAGAAAAGCCTGGCTCCATCTTCTGCACTCCCCCATCAAGTATTTATGCACATCGATAAGATCTCCCTTAGAACCTTCTCTTTCCTAGGTTGAACAGTCCCAGCTCTCTCAGATCCTGCCCATGTCAGGCAGTCGAGTCCTTTCTTTGTGGCTCTTTGCTGGACTCTCTCCAGTATGTCCATATCCCTCACACTGGGGAGCCCAGCATTGGGCACAGTACTCCAGATGTGAGGTCACTGGCCTCTAGCTGGATTGTACTTTGAGCCCAGTGTTCAGTCAGTTTTCATTGACTCTTTATCTAACCCATACTTTATCAGTGTGTCTACAAGGTTGTTATGGGAGACATTGTTAACAGCTTTACTAAAGGAAGATAATACCCACAGCTCTCTCCTCATCTACCATGTCAGTAAAATGATTGCAGACAACTATCTTATTGGCTCAATATTTCTCCTTGCCTTATTGAATCAAGGCTGACTTCTTCCAATCACATTGTTATCCTTAATATGTTTCAAAATGGTTTCATGAAAGCTTCTTTCTGTTACCTTCCCAGAGATCGAGGTGAACCTGAATGGTCTATAGCTCCATGAATCCCCTCTCTTACCCTTCTTGAAGACAGGAGTGACTTACACTTTCTTCCAGTCCTAAGGAACCTCCCTGTAGTCACCGCAACCTTTCAGTGATAATTGACAGTGGTGAGGCTGTGACATTGGCTAGCTTATGGGTGCATCTTACTAGATCCTGTGGACTCACATATGTCCACTTTGTTTAAATGTTCCCTAGAGTTATCCTGCATCACTGAGATTAATTCTTGCTTGCTCCAGACTTTCCCAGTGGTCTGGAATTCCTGAAGGCAAGTCTTACTTAGGCAAAAAAGGTATTAGCAGAAGGTTCTCATTCTCCCTGGTCCTTCTTTTGCTGCTGATATCCCTGTAGAAGGTACAAACTTATGTTTGGAATTTGTCATCAGTGCACTGTATCAAACTTGTGGGTTACTTGTGATTTCCAGTCTCTCCTCACAGTGTCAGCGCCCACGTGGAAGAGGAGCAGGGAGTTGCAGGCAGGGAAAAGCCTCAGCAGTGTCTAGGACCTGAGCCCCTGAAAAGCACCTAACTTTCCTACTTAATAGGTCAGCAATCCATTCAGCAAAACAGGGAGTCTTCCACTGCTGATATTTGCCATTTCATCCCGATTCTGCTGCAATATTGAGGCTCAGCTGACTCAAGTGTTTTGTTGGACACTGGTCCCAGACCTCATCTGCTTCCAGGGCATTGACTTACTCAGTAGCTGCAGAGCTGCAGGAGAACCAGGAGTTGTCCTCCTGGTGTTAGAAGTCACAAGCTTCCAGCCATCATCATCCTGGAGTCTCCATTTCCTGTAGTAACAAAAAGGTAATGGTGGCAGCAAGGTTAATGAGGTTTCTCTGCAGTCATTAGGTGATCTAGACTATTGTCTACCGTTAAATCACTAATCAGTTGAAAAACAGTTTCTTCTCTGCATATTCATTGTGTGTTCCTTTTCACCCACACGAAGATATTGAATGTAACAATAAAACTATGTGGTGGTGGGATGAAATATGAGTGGCAATGGCATTTGGATACAGGAAGGAGATATATTTAACTTCTACATGAAAAACTTCTTTGTACATCCCTGAAGCAGAACACTGAATCTCTTCTAAATGCTTCTGTGGTGTAAAAATCTTTTCCTTGAAGTTCTGATTTTAGTTTTTCAAATTTGAATGTGTCTGTGAACTTTTCAAATGCAAGCAGACTTAAATTAAGTTTGATAAATTTTGGCAAAAAAGATAACAGAGCTGCCAAAGCAGTCATTGTAAATTGTCTGAGAAAATGTCTTCAGGAGAGGTTAAGTCCTGTTTCTCTCTTCTGGCAAAGCAGTGGTTGCAGATCACATTCAGAGGTGAGATTTAAAATAAAAGGGTTTTGCAAGTATCATAAATATCCTTTACAGCAGTATCTCACAGGTAGAAGCACTTTTGCGAAGACATGTTGTTACACTTGAAAATATCGTGAAGAGGAATCATACCTCGTTGTGATGGCTTAGCAACTTCTCCTGTTTCAGAAATTTGCTTTAAACTAACCAATTGTATTCCCTGCCATGTGACGTCAGCTGCATCTCCATTTTTCATTGGTTAAAAGTTCTTGTGGGTCAGTTTGATTTTTGCACCGTTTCTCCTTTAAAAGCCGCGCCACACCCATGGTAGTTCAGTCTTTACTAACTCTTTACACCCTTGGGACCCTCGGAGCAACAGCG
>NW_010395778.1:9588-10821 GCF_000710305.1 Buceros rhinoceros silvestris | reverse complement strand
CAGCCGCAGAGCCGCCGCACCGGAAAACCCCTGCGCTGCTAGAACCAGCCCAGGACCAACTGTGCACTATCTGACAAGCTGAGCCGCTCCAGCTTCCCCAGAGCCGACTGCTGCCGCACCAGGGACAGCTGCTTGACACTTGTTGAGACCCAATCAGTCCCTGCCAGCGCAAGCCGCACCGGGAACTGCTGCCGAGCCTCTGGGAACCGAACCCCTCTTGCCATGAAAGCTGCTGCTGTTGCCGAGCCCCGTCACCACAGGCATGGCTGTGTTCACCACAGCCATGCTGCGGGGGGAGCAAAACCCCCCTCGTCACTTTGGGAGCCACCACCACTTCTTCGGCAAAGTTACCGCTGCATGCGCTGTGCAGGGTCCGGACCCCCTGTGAGCCCGAGAGCTGCTTGCTTCTGTTTTTGCCTCAATTCCATGATAAAGACTGGTAGGATTGTGCAAATTCTACTTTTACATGCGGTCCCTGGGAATATTGGAATTGCTGGGTTTCTGTGTTCTGCCACGTGGGAGACCACGTGACCATCACCATCTTTGTTTGCTGCCGCAGTTTGTGTTTCACTTTTGCTACCAACTGTGGGTTAACTGGTAGTAAGGTGCAAATTCTACTTTTACATGCGGTCCCTGGGAATATTGGAATTGCTGGGTTTCTGTGTTCTGCCACGTGGGAGACCACGTGACCATCACCATCTTTGTTTGCTGCCGCAGTTTGTGTTTCACTTTTGCTACCAACTGTGGGTTAACTCTTTCCATCCCTTCTACTTTTACATGCGGTCCCTGGGAATATTGGAATTGCTGGGTTTCTGTGTTCTGCCACGTGGGAGACCACGTGACCATCACCATCTTTGTTTGCTGCCGCAGTTTGTGTTTCACTTTTGCTACCAACTGTGGGTTAACTCTTTCCATCCCTCTACAAAACCCTCAATACCATACCTCACTGGTTTTCTTTCGTATTAGATTGTCCTGGGTCCAACATGGTGGAACCGGATGCTCTCCTGTTGTCTGGCTTTCTTCTTCCCAGAGAGCTGGGGTTTTTCCGAGCTTCCGGGAAGGAGGAGACGCCTCTCCGGAATGAACTCATAAAAGGGGGCGTGTTGAGAGATTCGGAGACATCTTGTTTTCCCCTCTGCTCTATCTACTGTCCTCTGTATCTTGTCCGTGCTGCGGCTTTCTCAAATATGCTGCGCAGGACTCTTGAATCTTACGCCCCAGAACTGGACACCT
>NW_010395778.1:6820-9551 GCF_000710305.1 Buceros rhinoceros silvestris | reverse complement strand
GAGAAAGCCACGTCCGTGACCTGCTATTTCCCTGAAGCAGTAAAAGACTCCTTCTGCGAAATGGGTAGAAGCTTTCCCGTTTCTGACGATTCCCGGCGGGGGTGGTGTGTGAACTGTTTTGCCGTGACGGATCGACCCAGCGGTACCCCTTATCTCTGCAGCGGATGAAGTAGGCACCAACGCGCGGCGGAATTTGAAGATATTCCCTTAAGACATGACCAGGCCGGCCCGTGGCGCAGATGTGTGTGTGGGGAAGTCTGGGAAGAGCTATCCTTGGCAAAGAAGAGTTCTCTGCGGCCACTCCACAGGAAAGAGGGACGATGTTCTATTTGCATGAAAGGTTTGCTTCAGGAGAAAGTTCCTATATCGAGAACTTTTTCGTCAGGTGAACAGACTGGACTTTTCCTTGCCCCTCCCCCACCACTGGTGTGGCAAGCCATCGTGGGGTGGAGTTTGTTTGCAAGCAGGGATCGTTTCAATCGGGAGATTTTATACGTAACTGTATACTTTTATCTATTCTCCCTTTATCTCTTTCTCTCCCTTTTCCAGTCCGGTTTAACTTTGAAAATGATTTTACTTTGAGGGCGTCTTACTATTAAACTTTTCTGTTTCTATGTCTCATATATGTAGTCTGTGTGTTATCATTTCCTCTGCCCGACTAAAGCCTTAATGAGCTCGTTAATGTGCTGATAAGCCATTAACAAACATCAAAAGTTTTTGTGTGTGGTTTGGCTGGTTTTGCTTTTCCAGCCGACACACTATTTTGTCTCATCCCTTTCGGTGGGAAACAGCCCCCCTTTTTCAACCTGTGACAGGAATATATCTCTGTTTGTAGTGTTATTAAAGTTTGTTTCAGTTTCCCAAAAAAGCATTTAGAGGTCTTACGAGTTCTTTTCTCCCTTCCCCTATCTCTGGTGGGATAGGGAAGGGTATTATCATCACCGGACCTTGGTTTACCTCGACCAAACCGTTGACACTCATATATAACTAAAGACAAGAATTTATTGCTAGTGTAATGTAAATTGTAATAGTTTAATGATTATTAGTCTGGATCTAATTGTTTTAGAAAATAAAGAATAATAACACACTTAGAATTATTATATAATGCCTTGACTACGTTATGTCTGTACCCATAATGAAATAAGCCTGAAAATTGACCTTCCAACTCACAAATTTCAGTGTTACAGCATCAGCTAAGGATATGGTCCCACTTCATGGGATTGAATAAAGAAATCACACTGTACCCATTGCTCACGTCTTGATGCATTCAGATTTGTTCTGTAATTCCTAAGTGTGTAGGGTAGGTAAGTTAGTCTTGGAAAAGAAGACATGATTTCTTGTCCATTCAGTGTTCAGTGTTTTTTCACCAAGATGTACACAGGTATGAATGGAGCTGTCAAGGGTAGGAGTATGGCTGTACTAGCTTTCCTCTATGGGTCACTATGGAAAAGGAGATACTTCTCATGGACAATGTTCATATTGACTATAGGGAAGGATTTCAAATTTTATTCTTATCTCTAAATCCAAAGAAAGTATAAAGTGATTGTTCACAGCTTAAGTGTCTCTGTTAGGTAAAGGCATGATCTGGACCCCAGTCAGTAAGATGTTATGAAAGCATGTGTTTTTCTTTGGCTAAGTCTGATTTTTTTTCTTTTGCATATCTCATATATGTGAGTTATTAATGCTTTGAGATGCTTCAATTCTTTCTTTAGAGATAAGTCACATAAGAACAACTCATAAGATTTAAAAGTTGTCAGATGACGGCTCTTACTTAAGGTTAAAATGAGTCCATCATTCAGTTTGTCAAATATTTCTGTCTATTATGTATTCAGAGATTTCTAAGAAATGATGGATTTTTCTAACAAGTATCTGTCAACTCAGTGAGAAACTGATTTGGGGGGGGGCAAAAATATAAATTCTGAAAAATTCTTATCAGGTTTTATTAATAAATTATTTTAAAACTGGAAAACTGGTAACATGATGTATCTGATAAAAAAATAGACATTAGCAATTTTTATTATGAAAGTCAAGACAAACCATAAAAGTCAATTTTTTAATTGAAACTTCCATTTTGATTTCCTGTTACTATTTCATTAATACACTAACAAAAATATCTATGCTTTGTGGGTTTGATAGAAAAGGTTGATTTTTTTCCCCCTAATCTAGTCAACTCAGTAATACTTGTCAAAATGGAATTCAGAAATTGAAAAATTGAAATATTGATTGAAATACATCTTTTTCAGAAGCCTAGCTTTTGAGATGGCAAGAAGGAGCATCAACTGAGGATGAAACAATAGCACATTTTGAAGCAGTCTTTAAAAGCAGGAGTGATATGTAGTAAAAAAAATCAAGGAGGGAGTTTGAGAGACATTTGAATCCTGAAATGATATGTTTACAGAGGTCTCTGGACAATCTGTTCCACTTGATTGTTCTTATAATGATCAAGATTCTCCTTATATCCACTGTGAACCCCTCTTCAGGCCCATTGCCTCTTGTTCTCCGTGTACCTTGGTCACCTTGATAACCTCTCTGAGGGCACTGGGAGCTGCTGTTAGCTGTTTCATCTCTGAACTGAACCAGCCCTGTTCCCTTAGTCTTCTCAGTGCTCCAGTCCCAAAGATCCTGGAGATCCTTTGGTGAATTCATTCTAGTTTATCCATGTCTTGCATTTCTCTCTCTTTTTTTTTTTTTTTTTTTGGGGGAAAGGTTGGGGGGTTTAATGTATTCTGTA
>NW_010395778.1:0-6792 GCF_000710305.1 Buceros rhinoceros silvestris | reverse complement strand
TCTTCTCTTTTTTTTTTTTTTTTTTTTTGAGGGAAAGGTTGGGTGGTTTACTGTATACTGTATTCCAGAAGCTATTAAAACCAAACCTGTAACAGGCCGTAAGACAGGATTTGAAAATAGATCCCCCCGCTTCCAACATGACTGAATCACACATCCTTCTCTTCAGACTGCTACCACTTCAGAAACTTTTAACAGGTGTTTGGATTGAAATAAACTCCTTGGAACTGAGAAAGCTTTTTATTTTCTGCATTCTGGTATGGCTGTATGCTGCTCATTCCTGTATTATATTCTCCTGTGTGGTGGGTTGACCTTGGCTGGTCATCTATACGTTTTCTCCTGTATTCCCTTTTGTGCTTCCTCCCATGCTGCCTCCTGCCCCCTCTGGATGGTCCTCTGTGACTCCCACTTTGTTATGTGATGGGTCAGTGCTATTCGTTGCAGAGCTGTCTGGAACCATCTGAGACTGGCATGGGGCAGTTCAATGGCTTCCTCCCACACAGGTCACCCCTGTAGCTCCCCTGACAATTTTGCCCAGTACAGGGCTCCAGGTAGGCACAAGCTGTGTGGATGTTGGTCGTGTTTTCCCCATGGCATAGATGATTTTTGTGACTCTATCTCAAAAGAGGCAGGATAGGAGGCAAATTATTCCATTTAACTCCTGCTACAGCACCATTTAAGCTTCTGAGCTTCCTCACCTTCTTAGCTAAAGATGCTATTATTTGATCTTTTCGCTGGCTGTCAAATCTGTATAAATTTTACGGCAATACTGAGCACACAAGTACGAAGTGAAGGATTTGAGGACATGATTCATGTCAATTTATAATCATTCTTGGGTTTATTTTGAATTTTAAATCTGTGAGTTTTACAAATTGCAACAAAAGCCATAGAAAATAATACTTCCATATGTCCTGAAGAAAAGTTTTATGTCCCTCTCCTTAAAAGCTGGATGAATTTTATGTAAGTTATTGATGACAAATCTTCTCCAAAGGTATCTTTTAAGATTTTCAGTTGGACGGATGTTTTGCACTCATTTGAATTAAATTTCTAAAAGCTGTAAGGTTATTCTGTGAACAAATTATGAGGAAAGACTGGCATTTTTAATTATTGTGGATTTGTATAAAAAGTCAAAATATCAAAGTTTCTCAGAAATTATATATATATATGTATCTTTCATTATATTTGGACTTTTTAGAATGTACCAAAATATTAAATGAAAATAAATGTAATATGCATTATACTACATATTCATCTATTCATTTATTCTCTGTCTCTGAGCATTAGATTACCAAGAGTAAATTAAACTAGTTAGATGATAACTAGGTTTTAATTAGTAGGGCAAGCACCATTGTCAAGAGGCTTGCTAACCTAGTGAGGACGTATCAGGGTTGGTGACCCAAGCTTTCAGGTTTGTCAGGGAACAGGGGATGAGGAGGAAGCACGCACGGGGCAGGGAGATGAGGGATTTTTGTCGTTCATTTTGAGGATGTAGGATGACCAGGGACACATCTCAAGTGTCTGTACATAAACATATGTGGCATGGGGAACATAGGAACTGTAAGTTCAGATGCAATCACAGATCAACGACATTATTAGAATCACAGAACAGCTGGTACCCCTGTAGTCCTGCAACAGACATATACCGATGGCCCCAAAAAAGTGGGTGGGAAACAAGAGGCCTAAGTTTAATTTGTGCAAAGGTGATTTTGCTAGAAAATGCCATTGCCTATGGGAGATGCTTAAAGGTATTTTTTGACTGTCTATGTAATCTGTGTTCATTTGCAAATTTCATAATCAGATTATTATACTACAGACTTTAAAACTGAGCTTAACTTTTTCAGGGGCTTTGCACTGCAGCCTGGTTTCCTTTTCTGCTCCTTCTCTGTAGCGCAGCCCATGAAGAAACTTAATAAGAAACACATCCTAAGTTGTTTTTTTTAAGAAAGCTGTACAAGATGTGAAGAAAATTGCAAAGCTAGAGTGTCTATAAGAGCAGTGGATTAAATGCAGGACATTTGACACTGGAAATTTGTGAAAGTTGCTGACGGATAAACCAGCAAATTCAGACCTGTGGAAAATTAAGTTCAAGAAGTGTTATGAAGCTTCTCAATGCTGTGCTCTGTAAAAACAATCTCTAGTATATAAACATGCAAATCTATACAGGGGAAAATACTACGCATGTTTATACGGTAGAGATTGTTTTTACAGAGCACAGCACTGAGAAGCTGTGTAGTAATAATATTAAAGTCAAGATCATTCAGAGCTTCATCAAAAAAAAGTCAGTAAGTAATTCTATATAGTTGTTACAGACATATATTAAAACCATCATAAAGAGCAGCTATTGAAAACAGTGATGAATGGGGCTGCTATCTAGAGCTAACCTTTGACTAACTTTCAGAAGTAACTAAACCAGACAAGGACCTTGGGAAAGAAACAATCTTCTGATTCAGAAATGTTTTTATAACTTAAGTTATAGCTAAGGTAGCGTGCTGCCTTTTTTATAGACAATAATATTTGCTTTCTCATGATAAGTTACTGCCTGGAGAAGATAATCTTGTTTTCTTTACCCCTTGCTTTGAATATGAAGGTCATTTATTAAAAATCTTATTTGGAAAATATTGGTAGAATTTTATAACAAAACTTTTTTTTTTCCCTGTCAGAATCAATATTACAGCTAAAGGGTTGTGGATTTGGAAAAGCATCAAAAGAGTATTATCTGTATAATTAATTTCCATTTCCATTCTACTTTATTGCATCAAATAATCATGAACTATTTCTGAAGGATGTAAAAATCAGTGATTATTTTATGCTTAGTTTAGCTTATTTTTAATGTCTGATAGATACGGGGTGATATAGAATGACATTTTTCAGGGTCCTCATTTTCTTCATTTGCCCATCAAATATTAAAGTGTTAGAAATCAGTAATTAAGGCAGCAGCCAAGCCTCAAATAAAATTCTATAGATCATTAGATTTTGTGTAGACATATGCATATATGCATGTGTTTGCTATGCAGAAACAGGTAAAGTAGTTTCTCACCACACTAATGAAATCAGTAGTTAGTGTTACATGGTTGCCTGTATTAAATGCTTTAGAAGAGCATTGGAGTTTCTCAAAGAGTTGTTTGCTGTCATGTAAAAATATTTTGTGATGTTCAGATGAAAGGTCATTATTAATGTTCATATTTAAGAGCAATAATTGACTGTAAAATGCTTTAACAGGGGGTAATAGAGTGCTGAGTTCTTTAGATTGCATAGCTAATTTGTCTGAAATAAGACTGCCTAAAAGTTGAAAGAGCAGAAAAAAGTATGTTGTATGTGAACTACACTGTGAAGAGTATGCCATGAATTTCACGGTCTGTGTAGCTAAGTCCTCTCAGCTTTTCTTCCTTGGTTTCTTCAAAAGTGGCTCAGCTTGCTCAAATATTTTATTGGCTGTTGCAAAGATCGTTGTTTAAAGTTGGAAAGCTGCTATACTCTTTTTTTCTTGCTTTATTTACAAGAATAGATAACAGATACCTACAACTCTGTGATGAGTTGGGTTATGCACTTAAATTTAACAGTTCTTTACACTATAAATATCTAGCTAGATAAGATGATGGGATAGATTGTGTGACAGATTAAAGCTTGATCTACCATGCAATCTCATTGGATTCTCACTGGAATCCATGAAATTTCATGGTCTATAAATCACTGATAACATTGCCTGTCTTTGATGATATATCTTCTTGAAAATTACAGTTCAATACTTATGTAAAGTTATTGTGAACATCCGTGAAACATATAAGAATAAACAAATTTAAGTTTAAATAAGGCTAACTAGAGGAAAGTATTTTAAAAATTTTTTATGAAAAAGGAACAGTGAAGTGTAAGCCAGGAAGATATTTTCAAAGCTGCATGTATCTATGTATATAAATAGAAAAACCCGGTCTGTGCCACCAAAAGAAAAAAAAAAAAAAGAAAAACCCGAACCCTCAAAACCTCTGTAATCACATAATCATCATTCACATAACAATATCAGTGATACTCCCTCTGCATTAGAGCTCTTATGCGTATTCAAATACAGATCTTCATTTGAATTCATAATACCTTAAAAAGCTTTTCCAAGCCAAGTCTCCACTTGCATATCACTTTGAAAAATCTTCCCCTTTCAGCATGTGGTTACGATCAGAGAAGTAGGTTTGGGAAAATGACATCTTGGCAGTATGCATATTTTTTGCATTTATGCCTTTATAACACATTAGCAAGTTTGTAGGTTAAATAAATTTTAATTTGAAAATATGGGAATTTTAAAGTAGATTTTTTTTTAATGTCATCAATGTTAGCTACATATTTGTGGTTGCAGAATCACAGAATTATTTAGGTTGGAAAAGACCTGTAAGATTGTTGAATCCAACTGTGATAGTGTCAGATTCTATGGAGTCTTAACTTGTTGAACATTAAAAGAACAAGGACAGATACACAGTTCTTTCAAAGCATTTAGGTGCTTAACTGCTGTTTAGGTATTACATTTTGATTGCAGTAATTGTAGTGTTGGGCACTTAAGTATCTTTGAGGACTCCTACCTCAGTGGTTTGACAGAGGTAATTCAGAAAATTGTGGAAATGAAGTGAAAGACAGAGATTCTCAGGGCTCTGAACAGAAATCACTGCAAAGCTCCTGTCCTCTTTTTCTTCCTTGTTCACAGTCATTATTGGACTTGCTGCACATTGATGAAGATGGGGCACTGTTAGTCTCCATAACTGTTCTCTTACCAGTTATTCTTTTGTTTGTAATGTTTCATAGCTGACATCTAAGCAATTATGCTGTTTCAATGTGACAGAAACACAGATGCTAAAATTGGATTGTACAAAACCATTATTACATTTGCTTTAATTTGGCAGAGTCTTATGCACTATGAAGTCAGTGGCAGAACTGCTGTCATCTTCAGCATTTGTCAGTTTACTTGAAGATCAATTCTTTTTTCAGTGGCTTTACACCATAAGGGACCAAATGTTTTCATGGGGTATACCATTTGTTAGCCTTTTCCCAGAAGTGAGCATTTACGTATGAGGAAGACTGCAAGACTGGAACCAAATAAATCACAAGCAAATGACGTTGTAGGTGGAGGAATATAGGAACACAGCACCCCAATTCTGTTTTTTATTGGGCTAATGTTTGCATTACAGAATCTATCACGATATCTTGAGCCCTCTTGGTTGTATCTACAGCAATTAAATGTAGTTACTACCAATTTTATTTGTAGCAAATTTGCTACACAAATCAGAACGAGATACATGATGATTATTCTGGGCCGTTTTGGTGATGGTACCAAAATTCTATTTGAGCAAAATTAGAGATTTTTATCTCAAAACAGATGTGGCTCAGAAATAGCTGACATGCTTATTGACATGGCTTGTGTTTTTAAACTCAGTCCCTCTATTATTTTCAGTATTGGTAGAGTATAGCAACATTTTTAGTGAACATGGTTTTTATATTGGTAGGAACTAGGATAGGATACCCTAATTTCATTTCTGAAATGAAAAAAATAAGTTTTTGTCAAAGGTGGAGGGACCGAGGTAATAATAATTTTAATAACTCCTCGAATTACCTTAATGAATCCTTCTGTCCTATGATAGAGACAGAAAGGGTTTTAATAGGGGAAGGAAGAAATTCACACCCCGGTCTGCGTTCAGAAAAAAACTGAAACAAACTTTTAATAAACAATAAATCCACACATAACTATTCACTATTATACATATGCAGAACCCCAGAGAAGAGGAAAAAAAACTGAAAAAGAGAACTTAGATAACCAAAATCCTGTGGCAGTCTTGTTCAAGGTCAATCTCTGGGCAGGCAGCCAACAACAAAGATAAGGGTGATGCCTGGCCTTGGGCTTTGTGCAGCTGCGGTCCCGGGCGGATAAAAAGTGAAGTTCTGTCCGCGGCGAAGGAGGGAAGGGGGGAAGGAGTCCCCCCCTGTGCGAGCAGCCGATCAGCTAGAGAACTCCCTTCACGAAGCAACAGGAGGGAGTTCGAGTATTTCACCCACTGTTCATACAAGACTCACGGGAGGAACAGCTCACAGCGTGTAGCTCTCAGGTGATCCAAGAGGTGCAGACCCTTGGGTCTCGGGCTGGTGGGGCCCAGCAGGCCTGGTTTCGGCAGCCAGCAGTCTGGGGGAAGTGCTCCCATCATGGAGTCCGGAAGTCCGAGAGAGGACACTCCTCCGAGCTGCTGCGTTTTTAAAGCCTTGACACGTAACATTGCACCTAACTCTTTTAACCAATTAAATGCAGAATCATCACACTTGGATGGAATAATTCCTATTCGTTCATTAACCAAAACAAGGAAGTTTCAGCTCAAACCAGGAAGTTTAGCTCAAACCGGGACAGTTTTGTATTAAAGTATTTTTCAAAAGCACATCTATTTTGAAGTCTGAGAGAAAGCTTGCATGACAGTCCTAATTTTATGCTTTTACCTTGTTACTTGCAAAAGCTAAAAATCTATTGCACATGCTGCTATTTGTCTTTCCAGTTTGCATAAGCTTCAGAAATTTAGCTATGAAAATTTACCTGTAAGAACTTTTTCAAATCACTACTTGATAAAATATGAACTTTTTCTAATCACTACTTGATAAAAAAATCTTTCAATCAATATTTAAAAATCAATGCACAGATCCTTCAAAATCATTGAACAAGTATGTTACCTGTTGTAATAATGGGCATTTTTACTTCCATGAACTGACAATTAAAATTATTCTCCAGATTGCCCTTAATGGATGAAAACATAACTGTCACCGGTTTGGCCGAGGTGAAAC
>NW_010395777.1:0-10872 GCF_000710305.1 Buceros rhinoceros silvestris | reverse complement strand
CCAGAGAAGTTTTTAGCCTCCAGGGTCCAGCCCAAGGAATACCTAACTATCCCAGCAAACTTTCGCAGAGTCTCTCCCCTCACCACTGGTAGAAGACTGGGTCATATCTTCTCCATGCGAGTGCATTGGTCCTTCTGTCGGACAGATGACTATCATCAGGTTCCTGCTAGGACTCATTACCGGCTTTGTGGGCAGCAGTTCCATCTCGCATCCTGCGGCAGTGGTGATCTCTCAATGTGGGGGCAGGGTCGCTTTTTGTACCCCTTTTTCCACCCCCTTGAGGCAAACGGAAAAGTGTTTGCAAAAGGAAAATCTTCTACTGCTATGTGGAAGCTCTATGGCGTTTTGTCTCTCTATGTTAGAAGCCTCGCTCTCGGGTCTCTGTTGGGTAGAACTCAAATATGCGCCTGCAGGAGTGTCGCAAGACTCTCCTTTTTATGGGCTTATTTGCAGAGGCATGCCTGAATATCTCCACTCCCAGTCAGGGAAACGAGAGGGCTAGCACTTCTCTTCCCAAAAGTTGCGAGAAAAAAGTGCTCTGGGGGGAAGAAGAAGAACAAAAAGAAGAAAAGCTCAACCCCCCTGACGGTGTCATTTTAAACTGTCACAATGCTGTATTAAGATGAGACGTTTATGTATGATAAATTATCTTGCATCCACGTACTGCATGATTCCTTCTTATTATGTAGAATATTGGTTACTATTGGTTACATTTAGAGCTAGGATAGGTAATTCAGAAGATAGATGTTTATTAAGTATAGAAAACATTATTTTTATAATGACTAGCACAGCACTTGGGGTTCCTGAAATGAAAGATGTAAAATACATAAACATTTTTTGTTGTTGTTGTTGGGAAGGATTTCCACCACACACAAAATTTAATGTATGTTTCATTCCATTGATTGTAGTGTAGCTTCTCTTGAGAATGATTTGATTAAGTTTTTTAAGCCTGCTACTGTAGTCTGATCACGTATTGTTTGTGGTTCCATGGATTCACTAAAAGCCATACAAACCCACTGTTTGATAAGATAAAGGAAAGCACCAAACAGCATACACCTCAAGTTTTGAGACAGAATGATACTTTGAGCATAGCAACTGCTACTAGAAAGCCAAGTCCAAAGCTGACTGTACTAGAGCTGAAAGGGAACTGATTACATCCCTATTGCAAACCAGAATCTGTGAAAAGTCTTCTCATATCAATACTGTCAAGGCTTTTTCGCTAATATAGAAAATAAATAGAAGCAGATTTGTTGTACAAATACCCATTGTACTTCTTTGCTGATTGAGTATTGACATCTGTAGTTCTTAGGTCTAGGTATCATTGTCATGTAGAAGGCTAAATGGAAAAGATAAGGATGCTTTTGGGACTCTTGGTCTTACTTGACATTTTATTTTGCACTCGAAACAACAAAAATTGATTTATTTTCTCTGAAGCTTTCATAATTAGTAAAGATGACCCAGAAGAAATGAACATTTTTTTATGCTTTAAAATAACCTGGGCATTAACTCGTGATTTATCCAGATTTTAGAAGAAAAAAAACCAAACAACCCAACAAACAAAAAACCCCATAACCAACACAAATAATAAAAAAGAAAAAGAAAAAAACCGTAGAAAGAAAATTGGACTAAAAGACTGCCCATTGTAGCTAGGGAAATTAATTTCCCTCTGAACTTCAAACAGAATAAGTATTTAGAATATGGGTAACATTATGCAGTAGAGAGTGTATAATACAGAATGCTGCAGTTTTCTCTTAAAGTATTGGAAGTTTTCTGTAGGAGATTATTTGATATCTTTTAACAACTGGTGCTATTACAAGCTATAGTTTATCTGACACTACTGTGGACACTCCTGAAAGAGTATACAAATAGTGTGAAGTTATGTTGTGCCAATTACAGATTCTTTGCAACGGGCCAAGTATTTTGGCAGTCCTTAAAAAGCTGCCTCATGAGAGAACAGGAAATATTTTTCTTCCTAGAAATCCCAGAGGCACTAATTACTTCACAAAGGATAGAGAAGACATGGGACACTGACTCGCTCATGCACAAACATGCCTGTTAATAAATAGTTTAAATAATATGTAAGTTCACGCAGCTTGCAAATTTTCACTGTTCCTCTGGGGAAAAGAGTAGTTTTGTCTCCATCTGGAAGTGTACTTTCACCCAGTGTACCCTACGGGCTTCAAAGAGACATGGAGTTACCCAGAGCAGTGAGGTAGGTCTGCCTAACCTTCTAAATTCCCTAATTAAGAATGAAGGTGACATTTTAAGTTACCTCCCCTCCCCCCAAAAACCTCAACCCAGCTCAAAAGCCCACACAATGAAAAAGGACAGAATCTATCAGACTAGATGTTAAAAAGAATAAACTTTTTTTAAGCAGACCCAACTAAAAGTGACCAGGTCAGACACAGTAGGAACAATAAAAAAAAAAAGAACACACAACTCTTAGCTTGTTCACTGTGTCTTTGAGAACAGACCTTAGTCAAATTGTAGTCTGAGTTAACCAATGACTGCAAATTGTAACAAACTCCCCATACTCTATTTTTTCTATTGTCTCTAATGCCTGGCCAGCTGCTCTCTCCTTTTCTCAATTGAGTATCCTGATCCTTCAGGCTTCCCCAGCATTTTACTCTCTCTTTTGCCTGCTATGTCTTAGATTCTGTGAAATCTTGTCTCCTCTGAGCATGGCAAGTAGCTCCCTGAGGAAAGCACGTTCTCATCTGTGGGAAAAACATGTCTTCCAGCACAATCTAAAAAAATCTCTGCATTTTTATCAGATCGTTCATACACCGTGATATTGCATCACATCTGTCGAAAAAACTTTATCCGTAATTTAGTATAATCATGCTTAGCTGCCACTTAGCCTACTTAGTGCCATATTTTCAGCAGTTTGTTTGTGATTTCATAGCGTACAGAGGTTTCACACTGCTCCAATCCCTTAATGGAACACAAGGTAATAAGATAGCAAATGAAATACACGACATCTGTCTCTAGCACAATGTAACATCCCAGTAATGTATCTAAGTGCTTATGTCTATCTAGTCTTCTCTAGTACAACAAAATTAAAAAGAATGTGTGATTTTGTTATAGAAAAAGGCCCATCCAACATATTAACTCAAGTGTTAGACTTAAGTAATATGTATTTAAATAGGTATATAGAACTGAATGAGTGAGATTCCTTTTACTGGCTATAAGGAAAGATCGTTCTCTGTGTTAAAGCTCTTAACGCTCTTAAAGATGAGGGACAAGTATTTAAAGCAAATGGAGAATAATGAGACCAGAATGCAGCAGTTAAGTGTAAGAAGTTATTTGTAAATTGACTGATTTACCCTGGTAGTGGTAAGATTTGTCATCCCCAGTAGTGATGATTTTGAACTATCTCATTTACACAGTGTAGGAGATTAAGTAATATTTCCAACCTTTATTTCTTTCTTAGAAACACAATATGATTATCTTGCAGCATTTTGAGAAGTCACAAGCAAAAATTGCGTTAATTTAATCCAGATCAGAAGAGGCCTCTATCACTTCAGGATTAAAAGATATGAAAGCTGACAATTTTAATTTTCAAAGGTTCATGTTCATCTAATATTTATTCAGTTTTCATAAAAAATAGTAATAAACACGTTGTCTGCTGGCAGTCAAAGAAATGCAAATTCTTATGATAATGAGAAAACAAAACACTAATAAAGCATAATTACAACATATAAAGAAATATGCAACATCATCAGCCATTTTACCAGCTCATATATCAGCAGCTCTTTTGTATTTATATATATGAACTATTCTAAAAAAGTAGTTTACCATGCTCTTTACATTTATTTCTGTTTGTTTAGCCTAGAAAGAAACAACTGACTCACAGCATATAGTATTTGTGACTTTATGTAGGATAGTGTCTTTCTGCAGTCAAATTGTAATACCCCAAACACATTATGAATGAAATTTCACTACCATTTATTATTTATATCCTGTGTATCATTTCCTGATATAGTCACATCAGGAGTCCCACAGCTTTGTGCTCATGCACATGTGCATAGTCACATACGCATTACTGACATTCAATGAATTTCTGAAATCACTGAATACCACAGTCAACAGCGCTTGTAGAACTGGATACTATATAAGTTATGAATATCTCACCTAGAGAAAATGTATTTAATTCCTGTTTCAACAGCAGAGATCTGGTAATTTTTTTTCTATCCTGGAGGGTAAGACTCTGTATGAAATGAGATCAGGCAGTGGTACAGGCTAGTAGAACAGTGCCATTAGGTGAAGGCAGGAAGAGGCAAACTATGTGCCATCAGGGTAGCTGAGCAAGATTGCCAGTGTCTTTGAAGTGACCGTGCAGAGCCAAGAGCCTGAGACCCATATTTTAAAGAAAAATCTGGAAAATACCCTTAGATGAGCAGGAGGTGGAGATTCCCACACAAAGAAAGTCTGGAAGCTCCTGACTTCGGACAAGAGGAGGAAGACTGCTTCCCTGTCAGCTGCAGATCTGTAGCTTCAGAGCAAGTACAGTACTGTGGGGAGCCAGACTCAAGTGTCTGTGTGAGAAGGAAAAGGTGGGTGATAGCTGTCAGAGACTGCTCCCTGCAAGGATGGAAATACCCACCTGATGGACTCTAACTTGCATGTCTCGGGAGGCTCATTTCTTGCTGAGTGCCCTGAGGTGGGTTAAGCTTGTCTGGCTGCCTCAGGAAGACCCGGGAGAAAATAAAATGAAAGGCAGTCTGAGCCAAGATAAGGATGAGTGGATTGCTCAGGAATTACTCTCACAGGCAAAACCGTGACCTGGGGAAGATTACTGTAAGTTTTTGTCAATAAATAATAGAGTAGGATAGCGAGAAATAAAAATAAAACTGAAAACACATTCCCTCACACTCTCACAACTTATTCCCAGGCTCATCCTCACTCCTGACCCCTCTATCTCCTCCCCCCGAACAGTGCAGGAGGATGGGGAACCAGGGTTTGTGTTCATACTGTCTCTCTGTCACTCAAAGCCCACTTGAGACCTGATGTGATTTTTTTCCCCCACCCTTTCCTGGGCCATGAACCAACCTAGGTTAAGCCAGGCACAGATTTTGAAGAACGGCAAAGTAGAACATGAAGGCACCTCTCTGGTACACTGGGCCTGCTTCCTCAGCCTTGTACTGCTCTCCCTATCACTTAGGAGAAAGTTAGTACATCCGTATACTTGGGTCATGATAACCTGGTACATCTGTAATTGAGTCAAGGCCAACAGGGGGGTGATACCAAACATGGGAAATCAATAAGTTCTGGACCTGTGCAAGAAAATTGCAGAAAATACCAAAATGTTTTGACATACGAGGTGGATAACAGTGGGAAAACATCTGACAAAAGTCAATCATGTTGGACCCCATAAACAGTGATCCTAAAGTGAGACCCTTTGAGCTCTCCTGGATCGCAGTGAGCTGGGTCCAGCACCTCTCCTGAGTCGGGATGCTTCTCAGGCACAAACTGCACAAAAAGGTCAGGATGAAGTCAGACTTCTTAAGACTCCTTGAGTCCGGTGAGATTGCTGGAGCATTGTGAGTATTTGCTCTAAACTCGGACAGGAAATTTAAATTTTAGGCTGGTCTCTCTTTCGTCCACCTCTCTACTTACATATGTGTTTGAATACACACATTTGCTAACGTAAGTGTGCATATATTTCACTGGATCCAAATAACTCTGTGAGTTTGTGTGTTTTGTGCTTTTGTCTATGCATACACACACAGAGATACATATATGTACTAAGTTAGTGTGAAACTTGTCAACATCAAGTCAAGTCTGTAACTAAGTCACTATTTTGATTATAATATATTTCACTAAATCACCTTGTTAATTTTAAATTTGTTAGTGAATAATTGCCACTAAAATCAGCCCTTTAATCTACCCCATTCATTAATAAATCTTAAATTGCAGTCTAATCACTACCTTGTTGATATTTTCTCCTGTGACAGAGTGGCAGTCAATCTGTAACACTTTCCTTCTGCTGCTCCTTTCGCCTCACACTTTTTCACTGCTCCAGCACGGGTCCTTCCAACAGGCTGTGATCCTTCAGAATAAACCTACTCCAGCCTAGTGTCCTCCAGGGAGTGCGGAGTGGATGTGCTCCAGTGTGGTCCTCCATGGGCTGTTGAGGGACAACCTGCTTCTCCGAGATCTTCTCCACAGGCTGCATTTCCCACAGGGGAATCTCATCTCTGGTAACTCTAGATCACCCCCTTCCTCTCTCTGATCTTAATGTCCACATAGTTGTTTCACATTTTTATCATTTCTTTTTCTCACAAGTGCTGTGCACCATTTTTTATTCTTTCTTAAATGTGTTGCCACAGATGCACCACCAGCACCACTGATAGGATTATCTTCAGACAGCAGCCTATCTACTTTAGAGACTGATGGAACTGTCTCTTTCTGACAAGGGGACAGCTTCTGGTCCCTTCTCACAGAATTCACCTCTGCAGTCCTGGCCACTACCAAAACTTGGCCATGTAAACTGAACATACACCCAAATCTGGGTTATGGAGACAGTACCAAGTATTCCCTTCCCTTGGGCTAGTAATAGGTGCTGTTCCACCATCTGGACATCAATGATACTGCTGGGATAATACCAAACATGCCAAAGAAGACTCACTGTAGAAGTGAGGGTCAAAGGACTGAGGGACAAGGGACTCAATCCTGACAGTGAAGGAAGAAAGAATGGTATACATATCATGGACCAATACCTGGCTGTGGAGCTGATGCTTCAGGTGAAACAAGACTTTGCCTTGTAACACCATTTAGTGGTGTTGCATCAGTCCATTGACCTGTCATGTCACTGTATATATATTGATATACTAGGGCTGTTTTTCAAATGTGTTTTGAGATACGCTTATAGGCAAATAGCCAGGAATAGGCTCAGCCAGGTAGCCCTTTAGAGACGAGGTAGTGCTCTCTCAAGCAACATAAATACAGAGGTTCTTCCCAAGCAGAGATGCTGAGCTGTATGCAGTGCTGAGCTCGTAATAATTGATAGCGCAGCAAGAACATTAACATGCACGGGATGGAATATCCACAAAGTGTTTGCCACTGTTGCTCTCAGTTGTAACCCCTGGTGTGGTAACCATACATAATTGTTACCTGATGTGGGCATTATGACATGGCTGAGCAAAATATCTGATTGTTCTGCAATTTCTCTGCTGAACTAATTTTGTCAGTTTCATAGGTCTTTAGGGATGAAAAATGTGAGGATGTGCACACACAGTCGCTGAATTTCTGACTCACTGTGTCTGACATCTTTAAAATCTCCTTTAACTCTGTGATTGGAAAAGGAGAATAGCATTTCATGTACCTCGACCTCCTGCTTTCACTGCATTTTTTTGCCAGCTCAGCAGACTAGCAGCATTTATGGCCTTCTGTGTCATTATCTGATTAAAGTAGGGGGCTTTCTCTGATGGGAGGTGCAATTATTTCCTCTCATGCTCATCTTGAATCATTTTGTCAGCCATTACCTAAACTCAAAGCCAGCTTGTACTGACAATGTGGTAACATATTGATCCACCCAATTTGTCTGCACTAGTGAAATTCTTAGCAGTCCATTATATATGCTACTTTAATACTAATGGATTTGACACTCACACATGGAAGAAATATAGGGTGTATGTTGGTTTTCTGCTCTCAGAGTAAAGACTGTTCCACTCCTTAAGCAACTATTTGCCGTTAATTGCAGGAGCAGTTTGCCAGCTTTCAGACATAGTAGCCGAACCATAACTTTGAAACATGGAGCAGCGTAATTCAAGCTCTGTGTTTTTCCTGCTTGTTAATTCATTGTCTAAGGGAAGAGGGTGAGCCAATGCCCAAGATGGTTTATCACGCAGTGGCAGAGCACCTGTAACACAGTAGCTACCGCTGCTAGATACCAGTATCACCTAACACTTCATTCTAGCTTTTATGTAAAATTCCTATTCAAATTTAGCTAAATTTGCATCATACCAAAGTTGCTGCATGTGGCCTCAGCATATTTATAGACAAGTTTAAGGACTGTGGATATTTTAATTCAAAATTTTCTGGCTTTGGCAAGCTATCCTTCTCATCCTGTCCTGTAATGCATTTCATCTGATGGTTAAAACATTAAAGTAGCAAGACTGCGTGTTTAATCCTTGGAACTTCAGCTGTTTAAGATCATGTTTGCAAACAGACTTAGGTTCCAGTTCTTCAAATACTGAGATCAGTGAGGAAGATCATGAGCTAAAATTACTTGGCAGTTTGACAGGTCCAACTGTCCAACTCAGACTGCACTGAATAATGAAAGAAACAAGTAAAAACCCACCAATGACAAAGCATGCCCTGATTTATCAGCATCTTACAGAAAAAATTCTACTTACTTTAAAAATAAATTTAACACTTTAAAACAACTATCATACTTAAATTTAGGCAGTCATATCAGTTAGAGCATAGCTATCCTTTCTGAGGAAAAATAAATCCCCCTGAATTCCGTTGCACACTGCTTTCTTCAAGATTCGTGTTTAAATCACTGTTTAAAGCTTCACTCTAGGATTTAGCTAAAGGAAAAATCAAAGATACATTCAAAATCAATTAGATGTCTAATTTCTATTAAAAGTTTTAGAAGCTGGGTATATGAATTAACAAATTATCTGTGAAAAAGAAAGATTTTTTCGTCTTCTACACTCTCAATACATGGTGATAAGATAGATATCAGGATTCACAATTTACTTTATTAAAAATATCGATAAAGCAAAACAAAGTTAACATAACCTAGCAATGCAGTATTATTACTTCACGTATGCTCCCAAATCATTTAAAAAAAAACCTCAGGTGTTCTTTGTGTATGCATATGTACATACAGTGAGAGGGGCAAACAAAAGCTGAAGGAGAATCAATATATAACATACCATGCTATAATAATTCTTAGCCTTGCAACGCTATTTTCTCTGGAAATACTGGTCCATATTAAACAACTTATTTAGCTCTTTCTCTGCTGTAGGTTATTTTTTCAGATATAATGTTTGTGTTTGCATGAGTTCCAGACAGTTTTATTTGACTTAACCTCTCACCTTAAGGAACTGATAATGAATCTCCTTGTGTAGTTGCTGAGGGAAAGCAATCCCACACTGCTAGCTCTAATCCGTTGTCTACAGTCACCTCCCGGACACACCTGATGGGGCAGAGTGCAGTCATGGTGAACCATTTGAGGATAAGCATAAATTTTACTTAAAGGAGAGATATTTATTGATTTAAATTAATCTTCTCTTTAGGAAATCTACATGACAATATTCAAAGAAGATGCATATTGTGTCTTATTCTCCTCCCTTCAGCCTTCTTTCTTATATTTATATTAGTATGATGTGTAGACATACAAATTCATGTTAGACTGGCTTGCAGATGCATGACGCTCCTTTGACATGTACAAATGTCTTCAGAAAGGTTTCATAAATATTTTTTCAAATAATAAAATATATTCACTTTAATGTGCATTCTCTGGTTTATTGTGTTCACTTTCATTAATATTCTGTGGACATTGAATATTAAAAGAGTATTGGCATTCATGTTAATATTCTCAATGAATACATCATATAATGAATGTATGATTAGAATACTCTCAATGAATACCAATGGGAAATGTAACTGTAAGAGTATTGTTGAATGGCAATTTTTATATTAGAAATATGTATATTTTCACTTTTAACCTGAGACATACAGATGGTTTCAGTGAAAATTCTGACTGTCATTCATCAAATTAGAATCAAAGTTGAATGACTTAACAGCTTCCAATTTACCAGATATTTTGAAGTAATTTATGCAATAATTTTGAAAGCTTGTGATGAAATTATACAGACAATGTACTGAATACCATATTACACACAAAAGACTAAGCCTGTAAGTGATATGAAGGAGATGTATGCACCTTGTGGTCAGACAAGACAAGACAAAAAACTTCTAAACCAATTAATAAGTTTCAGGAAATAGTGAATTCTCTCGGGAAAATTTTTCATTCTTTTTTCTGGTTCTTGTACTTTTCTCAGGTTATTTCACGGTGTTCCCTGTGTAAGTATAATATTTGCATGTTGGCCATTTGTCTTGTAAACAACCTTAGGAAAGACTTCCACTTATTTTGTGTGTATGCAATGTTTAAAACTGGGACCCTGAGATATTAATACGGTACATCCCAGTTAGTGTTATTATCAATAATATTTATTTCAATTAACATTTGAAAAATTTCAACCAATGAATTGGAAAATCAGAAATCAGACAAACTTCTAAATAAAAATGTGTCTTAGATATTTCTCTTCAAGAAGTTGATGATAAAGTTTAAAACTGAAAGAAATTTTTCTAACTTTCTAGCATTAAAAAAACCCAGTGATGAAATAGTGGAAAAGAAAAAAAGGAAGGAATAGATAAATTTTATGTGTTCAAATGTGTTGAACACATATTCTGACTGTCTTCAAAGGTTGTGTTATATAAGCAGAAGGAAGTTATACATCTAAATGTTTCTATTTCTATTTAGTATTGTAGTGTGGATTAACATGCCATGATTAGTGTCTTGGGTTAAACTATGTGGCTGACAAAAGGGTTTTGCGACTACAAGTTTTTTGATGGAATGTAAACACACCAAAAGCTACGCAGAATGGAGCTTAGCACCTCGTTATGGCTTGTATTCGAGGCTTTGTTTAGACAAAGGAAAAACAAATGCAGGTTTAATGTAAAGGGGGTGAAAACAGAAGAGTTTTAATAGTGAAAAGCCCCAAAATCAATCATTTAAAGTTAAATAGGACTGGAAAAGAGAGAGATAGAGGGAGAGATTGATACATACATAAATAGGCATATGAAAATACAATACAGTCTCACATTTTGACCCACATCTCCCGCTTACAAACA
>NW_010395776.1:69977-77320 GCF_000710305.1 Buceros rhinoceros silvestris | reverse complement strand
CCAGATAGCTGAACTGCTGGACTGACTGAAATAGAATAGTGAGATATTACTCTTTTGGATACAGCTGGTAAGGAGATCAGAGCCATTCTAGCTGTCTCTTTTCTGTTACATAACTTCCAAGAATCATTTGCTATGTTGGCATGGCTCAGCTGAATGCTGGCTAAGAATTTTTTTTAAAGTATTTTGTAAAACTTCTTGGGAAATTTTAGAAGAATACAGCTGCTGAAGAGCACACCTTTCATGTTAAAGAAGTCCCCTGCTCCATCATAATTCCAATAAGTAAATAAAAGCATTTGAGTTATTAAAAATAGACCAAATTCAACAGATACTATCTAACATTGAACAGAGATTGCTAGAAAGAGTTAATCTTTACAAAGTTACTAGATATTATCAAAATCTCAAGAATTTCTTTTTGGGGGTTGTTTTTGTTTTTTTGAGGTTTTTTCTCAAAAGATATGGGAAACTTGGGAAGCACCCTGATAAAGACTAAAAATTCTATTATGAAACAAATAATTTGGTTGAACATAATATTCAAAATTTATATAACCCTATGTGGACTTCACTTAGTATTGTGCAGCAGTTTGTATTTTTTAAGTTTTCTTTAATATGTTTAATAAAATGTAATGTATTTAGCCAAGTTATGGAAAACCTGAATAAACTTAAAAATAAATCTCTTTAATCTTTGAACTGCATTTACCTTGCACTCATCATCTATCCTCTCATTTATTTAATAAATAGATAAACCAAATTTGGAATATTCATTTGAATTACAGTTTTAGCAAACATAGGTCAATCTTGGTGTGATCTCTATAAATACGACTTGCAGTTTGTTATCATTCATCACATCTCCTCAAATTAACTTACATTCATTTAGCAGATCCATAAATGTTATGGCAAAGGTGACTTTAGATTTTTCACAAATATCTATGTCATCTACATATAAAGCAATCAGTCTTTGCACATAAAGCATGTTTTCAATATTCCCCTAGAGTAAGGCTAGCAAAAGACGAATGACCCTAATGGAAGACTTCCAGAGGACAAAACAATGTCCATCCTTTTGGCTGACTGGAGTAATGTTTCACATTCAACTGTCTGGCATTTCTTTGTACCATGATATATGCTGAATGCTGCAGCTGACCCATTCTGAAATTTCATAGTGTTTTCATGGCATCACCAAGTAGAACTCTGATTTTTTTTGTGACAGCTGCAAACATTAAAGAGATAAATAGGGGAAGCAAAGCAATGAGAAAACAGCTAGTTTCACCCTCCCTTATAATTTCTGACCAAAAAAAGTAGCAGAGAGCTGTTCTTGAACTTCTACAGCAAAACAAAATTCCAATGCCTGCTGTTGTGGTTTGAGCCCACCCAACTACCAACAAAGGAATCATGCAGCCTCTCATTCACTCCTACCCACCTGCAGTGGGATGGGAAGAAGAAAATGCAATAGAAGGCTCAAGGGTCAAGTTAAAGGAGAGGGCTGACACACCCACCAGTTAAGGTCACAGGCAAAAGATGAATTGGGGAAGCAAAATGAATTTAAAACAAAACCAAGAGTAATTCACCAGATGATTAAGAGTAGGACAGTAATGGGGAAAATGAGTGTCCCAGAAGGGAATGAACAGCTCAATGAGTAGGAGGGCATGTTAAACACAAAGAACTTCTGGCATCAGAAGAGGTGATGAAGACATGCAGACCAGGTGTTTATGGAGTGATGCAAAGCAATGTAGTCCAAGACTATGCAACAATTCAATGACACGTCACTTTCAAAATGGACAAGAAGGAGAATTGGGATGGCAGAGTCAGTAGAGGAGTTAAATTTCCATACTCCAGTGACCTCTTTTGTAACGAATTTCTGTATTTTCAAGGCATGATATTATTAGAAGCCAATCTCCTTTTCAGATTTTGAGTGTGTCCAATTAAAAAACAAATAAATGAAGACTTGAGGCTTCAAGAAATGTAAGTTCTTCCGTGCTCAGTCTAATGTACAATCAGGTACTGTAAGTCCAATCTCAATAATCAGTAGAATGAGAAAAAAAATTTACAAATAGTTCTACAATTCTGTAGTGATGGTAACACCAGCAAAACTGCAGAATAGTTTCAGCATCTGATAATGTCAAGCTGTCTGCCTAAGTGCGTTATTTTAAAGTATGTTTCATCATAGCTTATTTTATCACTGTTAGATAGAATGCATCTGTAAATCTAACATTTGACCGTGCAAATGTTTAGTTTGTGGGCTGAGGGCAGTTTGCACCTGCTCTCCTTCAAGCTTGGCTTTAGTTCTAAGTTTTGGTGTCATCTTCAAAATAACCAGAGGCTCACATTATTGAGGTTTCTCAATTTTTAGTTATGCAGCAAACTTTTTAGGGGAAAGCAATTACTTTTTTCCCCCCTCTATATTCAAATAACTATGCTCATTAAGATGTTATTTCTAACATTTTTCTGCCACTGAGAAACGTCTGAGAAGAAACTCAAGAAAAGATGGAGGCACCTTCTTACAATTTTACAAAACAGGAAAAAGATAAAGCTTAGCCCTGGAGGACTGCAGCTCCGAAGAAGCCAAAGAAAGCAGTTCACAGCAATTTGTGGAGTTTTACCTATCCTGTGGTCTCACAGTGCTCTGACACTCTGGACGTCTTATCATCTTGTTAATGGACATCTATTTTGGTGATGATGCCACAGACAACATGAAAGTTACCCTACCAGTGTAACAGCTATTTTGACTGCATGGGGCTTATCAAGCTTATTTAGTAAAGCTGGAAAATATCCATGCCTGGAGGGTTGGAGACGATTATTGAAGTCTAGTTTGCATCATTATGGTGGATGAATATAATTTACAAAACATCTAGAAATGCTTAATAAAAAGGTTCACATATGTGATAATGCTCTTGATATTCCAAGACACTTAATATCATGACTTAGCTAAACAGCTCACAAATGGGGTATAAACTAAGAAATATTACAGAACCTTTCTAACGGGAGATGAGTGTTTCAAAAATTGTCAGGGAATCTCCATATAATTAACAGAACATAAACGTTTCTGTCTCTCTGCTTGGTAATAGCATATTGCAGCTACTTAAATGTCAACAGCTATTTTTTCTATCATTAACTCACACAACAGTGAGATGCTAAATATCCATTCCAGCAGCATAAATGAAGGAGTAAACTTTTGAGAGCCAAATAAAAATGTTAATACATAAGCAGAATTTTACATCTCTACCAGCAAGCAGCCTTTTGGAGTTGACAGATCAGCTTTGTGCCTCAAAACCATTGTGATAGCACAACTTATAAAACAAATTGCACAGATAAAACTCATCACACAAGCCACATACTAAGAGTTTTCCAGTTGTTTGCTAGTAGTTAAATTACTCCAGTGAATTCTAGAAGGCCTTCAACATACTCAACTTTTATTTTGTCAGCTAGGAAAATAGAGGTTGATTGGCCTTGCTTACTAAGGAGGTTTACTTTTCACTGTGTCCTCGCTAATCACTGCAGATTTAACAATTCATTAGTGCATTGTCTCTATAGACTGACTGTATCCAACTGCAATCCAAATTATTATTTTTAACACAGCAGTATCTTTCTCCCCATGTCAAGCATTTGGCATTTTGGAATGTTATACCACTCGGCTTGATACTCCAATGGAGCCCGACGGACTATGTACTCTCCTGTGGTGCATGGTGGGATGGGCATTGTCAGCCCACCAGACACACCTCAGATTCTGAGAAATAAGTGGAATTTACAAATTCCTTTTGCTTGCCACTTCCCACCCTATGACTCTTTTCCTTTTGGCATGGACATATCACTCCCAGTCAGCACGCCTAGGATGACTAACTACAGCAATACAAGTTTTGAATACAAAAACTACTCTGCATGGGCACTTGCACAGAGCTCATCTAAGCTGCAGTAACAGTCTACTATTTGAAGGTGATTTTAATTAATAATTTATTCAATTTAAGTCCATTTTCGTCAACTGAAGGTGGATTACAAACATGAGATTATCACACGCTGTTCCTACTGGTAATTTGTTAACCAGCTGTGATGTGAGCAATCTGGGGGTGATGTAAAGGCTAACTAGTAAGTTATTGTTGGTGGAGTACAAGCCTTGTCCGTATGGCTTTGCACCCAACACTTTTCCTCTGTTACCAGGGGAAATTGTGAATTGTACAGCTTTATTCATTGCTGTTTCTACCAAAGCTCTGAGTTCTTAAGTGGAAGGTGGTTTGTAGTCCAACATGGGGATGCTTATTATGGAAAGTTCTCACAGAGCAGATCTGGTGAGTTTCACGACTCTTTTATTTAATAGGAAGAGATAGCTTGCTTCCATGGCGCTTACTGCAGACTTTAGTGTTGCTTTACATTTCCTGTGAGTCTGCAATTCTAGATTTATCTTCTATTTCCTTTGCTAATTAAGTCTTCTAGTGGACATTTGCAACTTCTTGCGGTACGATATTATGTCTCAAAAAAAGTGTACTTTTCAATGAAACACAACTTTTTATCAGGGAGAGATGCTTCAGCAAAATTTTTTTAATGTATTTCACATAATGCTATGATAAAATGCCACAGAAAATACTTTAAAATGTGATGAAATTTACAATTGCAACTTATATGGCATTGATCAAAAAGTGAAGCACATGAATTTCAACTCAGCTGATTTATCCCTCAAAGCACACAGCTACGCCAGATCTGTCTATGGTGAAGTACAATGCAAAACGCAGCAAGACAACAGAGATCCTAAGAACATGTGGGAAAAAGAAGGGCACTGTAGGAATTTGCCAAGAAATATTTTTATCAATAACATCTTTCTTTTTTCCTCTTATCTCAGAAGGCAGAGCCAATAATTCCAAGCCCTTTGTTTGACCTCGCTAAATCACCCAGGTACTTTGGTCTAATCCAAATACAGTTCAGAAGTTTCATTTCTAAATTGCACATATATTTTTGTTATACATTTGTTTATATCAAAACAATTAATTAACCATCAAACTATATATCCTGGTTGGTTATGTATTTGTATCCCTTGCTCTGTGTAATCACTTACTCTTTCAATTGTCTTCACATTTTCCTCTAAGGTTGAGGTTCTCTCAGTTATTTTCTTACTCTGCTGGCACTGTGATTAGAAAGAGGACACTCATGTTTACAAAAGCCAACCATCCACAACATTATGTTCAACCTTGAAAGCATTTTTTTTTATTTTAGTGCACATGTTTTACTGTATCAGTTTTCTTTTGATGACAATCTGGCCCGCTACCTTCTTTAATAACTGCCTTCATGTTGCTTGCTACCAAATCTGCCACCTCAAGCCACATTAATGTGCTAAATGATCTAAAGAAGCAGAGGGTTAATTTTTCAAGTTCATTTAAAAAATTTCCCTGATCAACTTCAATAAGATTAATATCTAAATCTCTTTGGTAAAAACAAGATTTCCCATCCTAATATGAGTTTGGATTGTTTACAGTTGGGTCTTCAGAGATAAATATTTTCATTAATCAAGTCAGAATAACAGCAGAAGAAAATTGATTAGTAAATTAATCAGTTTAATGGAGGAAAAATCCTTTTTTTAATCAAGGCTATAAAATACTAATTTCACAAATTTATTTGTATGACCTGTCCGATATTTTTAGAATATATCATTAATTTCTTGTTCTGTACTACCACTGTTAAAATGCTTTTACAAGTTCAGTAGTTTTTCTTGACAAATTCAGACTATTTGAGTAAACATTTTAACTTCAGAATTGTTGGCCGACTTTATGTTACATAAATGCTGTACAACAAATGTTTCTAGCTTGCCTAATTCTTCCTATTTGACTGGACTGCTCAGTAACAAAAAAGAAATCAGATCACTTTAAAGGGAATTATTCTTGTTACTGATTTCATTCTGTTTATCAGGGGAAATGAAACCCCATACATTCCTGAATAAATTTACATAAATTCTTCAAAATTAGAAACGAGGCTGGGAAAAAAACAAACCAATCAAAACAAAACAAGCCAACCACAAACTGTTTATTTACTAGCAAGGCTACGCCAGGCTCTTTTCAGTGGTGCCCAGTGACAGGGCAAGAGTTAATTCAAACAAACAGAAAGGCAGGAAGATCCACTGAATATTAAGAAATGTTTGGTTTTTTTTTTTTCCTTGGGGATTTTCAAAAGCCATCTGGACACAGTCTAAGACAACCTGCTTTACACGGTCCTAGCTGATTGGTTTTGGAAAAGGTGACCTCCAGAAGTCCCTTCCAACCTCAACCATCCTGTGATTTGGTGAAAACTGAGAAACTGGTTCAAAGGAATAGCACAAGTGAAAAGTCATTCAAAGAAGTGCAGTCCCGTTACACACTTTGAACAAAGAATAACTGGAGAAAAACCTGCATGAAGACTGCAGAATGCTGATACACAGTCCCACCTATGGGTACAGCAGGAAAATGAAGTAAACCAAGGCTTCTTGTGTCCTAGCTACAGATCTTGCAGCTTCTCACAACTTTTCTTCAAATCTGAAGCAAATCTATTGAGGATAAAAGTTGATATCTCTCACAGTCTGTATAGAACCTGGATGCTGTGAAACTTCTGTGGAAATGGCCTGTATGATCCGCTATAGTATCACTTTCATCCTAATGTCTCCCAGGCTACTGCCTTCATTTAGAACATATTTTTTAAAATCTCTTCATTGTTTTACTTGCTTGATGGTTATTAGCAATAATGATTCTTTGATGTTTCTCAGGATTCTTGCAAATCCGATCCATTAATCAAGCAGGCTTTGGAATTACGCAGATGAGTTGGTTCTGTCTAACGTTTTAATATTTAAAGATATCACATCTTCATTGTGTTTACAAATGACACCACAGATACCTTGAAAATCCAGCTTCTCGTAACCAAATGACTGAAATATTGCGATTGGAAAAGCTCATGATTCAAATGCATGGGTGTTTATCCCAAGGTTACTGGAAAAATTATGTTTTGAAGATAAAATTCAATTTGCTAGGCTCAGCGAGAAAACAGTAAGAATTATGTCCAGCATATTTTAGGGAATTTAACTTAACTTGGGAAATATATCAAGGAGGATCTTTTTTTTTTTTTTTTGGTCACTTGAACAAGTACACTCGGAGTAGTTCTCACAGGCTATATTTACTGAGAATCCCAGAATCAAGAAATGCATCAGATTAGAATGACTTGCTTATACTTACTGTTTTCTTGCAAAAACTCTTTTTACCAAAGTAAAAGAGATTCCAAAGAACTTAAAAATAAAATAATTATTTTGTTTGATATAGGCACATAATGTAACTAATATATAACTATGGACACTTTCATACAGGCTGTTAATTTTCTTTCTTTTTCAGTAGCAAGTCTAGCAGGGA